>NC_034427.1:3721353-3723021 GCF_002078875.1 Numida meleagris | reverse complement strand
CCCGCTGGCCGACGCGGCCCGCATCCTCCCCTGCAGGCACACCTTCTGCAGGGGCTGTATCCAGCGCTGGGCCGCCAACAGGGCCAGCTGCCCCCTGTGCCGCCGGCTCATCGGCACCCTGCTGCACCTCGCCTGGCGCCCCTCGGGCCGCGACTCGACCCGCCGGCCCCGGGGAAGGCTCCAGCGCACCAGGGAGCGGCGGGAAAGACGATCTCCCCATCGGTCCCGCAGTGTCCCACCCCGCGGTGCGCAGCGCAGCCCCTCCAGGCCCCCCCGCCGGCTGGTCCGCAGCTTCTCCTGGCACTGGGAGCCCAACGAGCGCAGCCAGGCCCGGCCACCGCGGGACAACGAGGACGGGGAATGGCTGAGGCGGGTCCCACAGGAGCGGCTGGGCGCCGGAGACCACGCGCCGCACCGCGCCGGGCCCCGCTTCTGAGCGGGCGGCCCAGCCTCAGCTGGGGACGGAGAGCGCTGGCGGGGGAGAGGCTGAGGCACCGCACAGCTCTGCTGCCTCAGCTCTCACTGAGCCTCACTTCCCTGCGCTGCGGTAGGAGAAGCGCTGCCAGCAGCTCAAGGTCATCGCTCCGTTCCCCTCTGCTCGGCCTTGGTGAGGCCGCAGTGCCCAGGTGTGGCCTCCCGGTACCACAGACCTGGACACTGCACAGAGCCCAGCGAACAGCGGCAGAGTGCTGGAAGAACAGAGCATCTCCGCTACGAGGAGAGGGCTCGGATGGTCCTCCTGCCAAAGAGAGAGCGTGGGGGGATCTGGGCACTGTCAATAAATTATGGTGCACCTTGAAATGAGTGGTAGATCAGCTTTCTTTTTGAGAGGGAAACTATAAACTCAAGCTGAGATGTACACCAGGCATAGTAGAGATGGACCTGCTGTGCCAGGAGACCCATCATGTTCCCCAGCACTTATCCACTTCAGGCAGCCACAGTGCTGAGCAGGCTGCAGAAAGACAAAAGCTTCATTGGTGTCACGGTATTCCCTAAGGGTCTGCGTCCGTGACAAGGGGGACTGGCCCAAAAGAAAAAAAAAAGAGAAGAAAAGAGAAAAAAAAAATTATTGGCAGGGAGAGGCTGGCCCCGAGCGATCCAGCGGCTAAAGCGGCAGGGAAGCCGCGAACCCACACCCTGGGGAAAACAAAGGGAAGAGGGGAAAGGCAGGGGACTAGTAGGCAAATCGAAAACAAAACAGCGGCACCAATCTGAGGAGGAACAACTAATTTCACTAAATATATCGAAAATGAGGCTAGTGAAATTGTAACAGAGAGTTTACAAGCTGAAAGTCTTACACAGTAAACTGCAGGAGGACCACGTGGTTCTCCGCCGGGCAGGAAGGAACAGACCCCGCATCTCCCAGGCGGCTTCACCACCCCCTCTAACGCAAAGACCCCTGGGGAGTGCACCTCCTCCCCTCCCCCTTGGAGGGCCACACACCAAAAAAGGCAGTTTGCAGTAACCAGGGAATTAACTCTTCAACTGCCAGAGCTTTACGTGATGTAATGATGTGGAATACCGACAACAAAAATCACAAAACCATGACAATTGTGCTGGAAATGGCACATCCTGGCCTTTCAGCTTTAGGGAAGCTGAAAGGGTTTGGCCAAGCTCACCAGAAATCCTAGGGAGGAACACGAAAAGCAGCACTGGATCTTCCATGGC
>NC_034427.1:3716199-3717358 GCF_002078875.1 Numida meleagris | reverse complement strand
GTCCCCTATAAGAGCCTCAAGAATGATCTGGATGATGGGACACAGCGTACCCTCACAAGGCTGCTGAGGATCCCAAACTGGGAGGAGCAGCTGATGCAGCAGAAGGCCGTGCAGCCAGCCAGAGGGATCCGGGCGGGCTGGAGAAATGGCGTGAGGGGAACCTCAAGGATTGTACCAAGGGGAAGTGCAAAGTCCTGTTCTTTGGGGAGGAAGAACCGGGGGCACCAGGGTGTTGGAGAGCAGGTTTCTCGGCAGCACGTAGCTACTGATTGACTAATAATTTACCAATGATGTAATCCTAGATGTGTGGTGGGTGGAGTTTTCCAGAGTGTTCAGTATCCATAGTACTCTGTATCCATAGTGTTGAAGGTAATAACGTATCCCATATATGGAGATAACTTGGACAACGATATTATTAGCGTGCGCGTTGCATAGAGCTTGTATTCCTGGACCTTGTATCCCTGGAAGCAAGTATGCTATATAAGATGGTATGTAGCTACAATAAAGTTGGAAGCTACTCATATTGAGTTGGTACTGCTTTCCCCACGAGTGAACCGGAGGGCAACTCTTTTGGGGAAACTTGGGACATTCTCCAACACCAGGGCACATGGGGAGTGACCAGATGGAAAGCAGCTCTGCCAAAAAGCCCCTTGGCCACCAGTGTTCTACAAAGCACACCTGGAGGTGGCTTTGGCAAAGGACATGAAGACTAACTAAGGCTTCCACAAGTACGCTGGCCAGAAAACGGAGATGAAAGAAAACATACACCCCCCAACCCACCAACAAATAAGACAGGAGAGCAAATGACAACCGACACGGAGGAGGCTGAAATTAATATCAAAGTTCTTACCCGAGTATTATAATGAGCTCTATGAAGAACACGCATAGCGTATATGACGGTTGTACTCAACTCCCCACCAAAGACATGTTAAAAGTCACCCCTGTGAGGGGAACAGGTAAGGTTAGGACGTAAGGGAAAGTCCTGGAGGGAGAAGGAAGGAAAGGGGGGGAAATGAGAGAAGGGAGAAGGAGAGAAGGAAAGGAGAAGCTGGAGAGAAACAGAAAGAGAAGCTGTGCTGCTCTTTCCCCAACAGTACAGAGATCCCTTCTTGGTAAGCACTGCCCCTTCACTTCTTGGTGAAAAATACCCAGGATAGCA
>NC_034427.1:3627837-3715319 GCF_002078875.1 Numida meleagris | reverse complement strand
CTGCTGCACCTCGCCTGGCGCCCCTCGGGCCGCGACTCGACCCGCCGGCCCCGGGGAAGGCTCCAGCGCACCAGGGAACGGCGGGAAAGAAGATCGCCCCATCGGTCCCGCAGTGTCCCACCCCGCGGTGCGCAGCGCAGCCCCTCCAGGCCCCCCCGCCGGCTGGTCCGCAGCTTCTCCTGGCACTGGGAGCCCAACGAGCGCAGCCAGGCCCGGCCACCGCGGGACAACGAGGACGGGGAATGGCTGAGGCGGGTCCCACAGGAGCGGCTGGGCGCCGGAGACCACGCGCGGCACCGCGCCGGGCCCCGCTTCTGAGCGGGCGGCCCAGCCTCAGCTGGGGACGGAGAGCGCTGGCGGGGGAGAGGCTGAGGCACCGCACAGCTCTGCTGCCTCAGCTCTCACTGAGCCTCACTTCCCTGCGCTGCGGTAGGAGAAGCGCTGCCAGCAGCTCAAGGTCATCGCTCCGTTCCCCTCTGCTCGGCCTTGGTGAGGCCGCAGTGCCCAGGTGTGGCCTCCCGGTACCACAGGCCTGGACACTGCACAGAGCCCAGCGAACAGCGGCAGAGTGCTGGAAGAACAGAGCATCTCCGCTACGAGGAGAGGGCTCGGATGGTCCTCCTGCCAAAGAGAGAGCATGGGGGGATCTGGGCACTGTCAATAAATTATGGTGCACCTTGAAATGGGTGGTAGAGCAGTTCCTTCTATTTCCTTCTGAGGTGAACTATAAACCTGGAATCCCACCGCAAAACAAGGATAGGGAACAAGGAAAAGGTCAGCCGGTTAAACTGGTGACTTCCAGAACCCTGAGCATCCAGGCTCTGTTACTGTGCGGCAGCACTCGCCAGGGGGAAGAGGGCCGAGCAGGGCCCTGCCTGCTGCTGCTGCAGCATGGCCTGGCCACGAGGGATTTGTACCTGAGGCTGCACGGCCACTGCCGACCCAGGGAGGGGCTTTGGCACAGCACTTGCGGAGCAGGGACTCCACGGTGCTGCTGCCGCCTGTCCTCCTCTGGAGCTGCTGCAGACAGGGCCCTGTCCTGCCCGGCAGCAGCTGCCCACACAGGCTGAGCCCTGGAGCTGCTTCTGGGGCAGCTCTCCTTCAGATCTGCTCCAGGGAAGGTGCCACTGGGGCTCTCCTTTTAAGGCCAGCTCTGGCCTTGCCCTTTTGGAGCCAGCAGGGACAATATGTCTTAAAGTCGGCACTATTGTAAAAGAGCTGCTAAAAATGCAAAGGAGAAGAGTTGCCACTGCTTTGAGGTATGAGGACTAAGACATTTAATTGCAAATGATGAACACAGATATTGAAAAGGTCTCTCATTCTGCTTAGGCTGACCACAGCTTTGTGATGCAACTCCATCGTGTCCAAACCACCATGGTGATTTTGCTGTCTGGGAACAGAGCAGCGTAAGATTGTCAGAAAGAAAACAATTTAGAAACCCAGATGCCACTACTTTCCAGCAGTTTACTGCCAGAACCCTGAGACTCTTAATCTTCAGACTGCTAATGCTTAACCGGGTGCCTGCTCTCCATGCAGGATGTCCTGCATGGAGTTGTTTATTCTCAGCACTGTGAGACCACCAGATTCTCAGCTTCTAGACTATGAACCCATCCCTGGGTGCCCATCTCTCTTCTCTGCCCTGTGCCGGGTGCAACCTCTCTGCCTGCAGCTGCCCTGTCGGGGCCACAGGTGCAAGCAGGACAGCATGGGGCTGCCAGGGAGGTGGCCTTGGCATGGCCAGAGCAGAGGCTACTACAGGCACCTGGTAAGACTGAATATGTACAAGTCTACAGGACCAGACTACATGCATCCCAGGGTCCCTTCCAATGCCAGTCATTCTATGATTCCCTGAAATTTTAGTATTTTGTTCAAACTCACATTTAATAAGCCAAAGCGTCGGAGAGGTTGAAAGCAGCACATTCGGTAACAGACATTAAGCTGGAGGTAAACAGATGACTCCCAACTGCAACACGGATAATTAGATTCAACTTCAAGCTCACATTTTAGTTTTTACAACACTTCCCCTGTGCAACCAAACGAGGCTGAGTGGCCCAGGCTCCCACCAGAGGCAGGCTGCAGTCTGATTGGTTTGCCAGGTCCAAACTTTTCTAATCTGGTGCCTACAGGAATTAAATACAGCTGCTCTTCTCTTATAAATGCACGCTTAAATGGTACAATGGAATACCATACTGAAGATGGAACAGGTTAGGTATGCCCATGGCTTTGTGCAGCAGCACACAGACAATAGCCCCTTGGAAGCAAGACAGTCACGTCAGTCAGGAGAGTGCTGACATGGCTTATGTTCCTCCCAGGAAACAGTCTGAGATGCCACTGTAAGCCATAACCTGCATGTACAAAGATAAACATTTAATCCAACACAGCGAGTACAAGGCATCTGGTTTCCTTGGTCAGCTAAGAAATACTCAGACATTATGTTACTGCAACTTCTTTTTTAATCATTTATGGGCTATAGCATTTTGAAACACCTCCCCTCAATATTTGCGTCTAGAAAGTACAAAAAAAATCACTTTCTCTTATGTAAAACTGATCACTACTTTTGCTACAACACTTGCAAGATGTACCATGTGAGTGCCATTCTACACATACTTTAAGCAAACCTCCCTGGATTTTACTGCCAACACGAAATACTACAGCTCTACCAACTTCTCATTCAGTGACAGTAATTCACATCATTGCTGTAAACAACTTGCTTTTTGTATTCCCGTAGTACAGGCATGTCCAACCCGCAACCTGTAGGCCGCACACAGCCCAGCCCGTTTTGCAGCCATCTCCTGCCCCACACTATCATGGCAGTGACTCTGCCCCACTGAGCGGCCCGGTCCAGCCTCAAGTGCGCACTGATCACTCCCAACAATCAAACACGGGTGTGCAGTCGCCACTGTCTGAGCTGAAACCAGGACATGGGCAGGGCAAAGGGCAGTGCCAACTCAAGTTATGGCAAATTACTGCATGCATCATGATACACTGGCTAAACACAGCCTTGTGAACAGCTAAATATTTGCGTGCTTTCCACTTTGATAAAGGAATTTGAGAATAGGTTTCAAGACTGCCAAAAAAAAAAATTTTGGCATATGTGTAATTCTACTTCCAGCAGACATAAATTTTCAAATAGAATTGACAGAGTTGCAATCAGACATTCAACTCAAAGAAAAAATTGATTATGTCTCTCTACCAGTATTCTGTAAGCACTCTCTTACCAGAGAAAAATATCCCTCGCTTCACAATCACACTTTATTTATGTCATCACTTTTTGGCAGTATGTACATCTGTGAACAACTGTTTCCAACGATGAAGCACAGGAAGAGTGAAATTCCATCACAAATCTCTGATGAACACCTTGAGAGAATGACAGCCACTGCCACCAAACCAGACAGATGCATTTGTTTCAAAAAACAAGGTCAGGTACCCCACCAGTTTTATGGTTTTGTTGTGTTTTCAGTTTTTATAAAAAAAATAAAATAATAAGTTTTCTTACTTATATGCATTAACTATATATAATGTATAGGTGGCTCAAGACAATTCCTCTTCACTCAGTGCAGGCCAGGTAAGCCACAAGGTTGGACAGCTGCGTCGCAGTAGAAAGCAAAGCAATAGGCTGCAACCAGCATGCTCACCCATCTGCAGGGCTCACACCAAGAGGGCCGTCATCTCTCCTCTCCTTCCTGCTTCATCCCATTGGGCACAGACTGTCAGGCATCCATCCTGCTGCTTTTCACTCAAAGTAACATCCTTATAGGTGTCAGCTTCAACTCTAATTGGAACCGGTCAAAATTAGAAGTAGCCATGAGGGCCTGCGTGAGCCCTACATGCAGAGCCCTAAGTCTTTGCAAAGCCCCCTTCAGGAACTGAGGGCAGCATTCAATAGCAGTGGCTTGCAGATACACGTGCAAGGGTGATCCTATCCATCAGTAACAGCTCTTGCTGTAAGACTCTCACATGCTGATTTACCTTGGATGGAGCAGTGATAAATAAGAAGCATGTAAATTCATCTGCTGTACGTGGAAGGCATTTATACTTTCTATTAAGTGATTATTAGAAATAGATAAGATCTGCTGAGGAGGGCATTGCTCCCTACCCTGCGAACATACTCCCTTGCTTCCAAATACCTGTGCTGACAGCTTTTATAGTTTATCCTGCAGTCTATGTAGATAAAGCTAACATCTGCTCTAACACAATGCCTGACCCTTTTTAAGGGATTTGCTTTCTAAGATGCTGCAAGGAGTTCCACCAGCAACTTTGCTACACAGCCCCCTATGATACAGGGCCTTTGTTGTCGCTGTTTTTAAAGAAGTCAGGTTGCAGTTTCACAACTCCTCTTGCAGAGCTTTCCATGGCACCACGGCAGCCACACACAGCCCATTTTCCACAGCTTGTCCAGCCTGGCTGACACAGCATCGGATTCCCTCCTGCCTACAGCCTCATAACAGAGGGCAGGTAGGGAAGATGACTTCAAGGAGAAGAAACTGCTGAAACTGTCACTGAGGTCCCCATAAATATTCCCCATGGACCTCATTACACATTTGAGCAAACATTACCTTCACTCACACGGCTAAATTTCCTGTTTGCTTGGCTGATCAATTCCTCATCAAATTTTAATGTGGGGTTCAGGCCGTCTGTGGCGTTTTAATTAGGCCTAAGATTGCACAGCGTTGGAGGCAAGCTCAGAACCGCCCAAGCCCCCTCTGCCTGTGTATTCAGGGGGAGGGGGACAGGAGGAAATGAAGAGGCCAAGAACTAATTAGCTCCTGTTACTAGGCTAAGTCTGCTCTCTAGTGGTCACGTCGCTCAGAACACAGCACATAAAAAGCCTATGCAAAAGAAAACATCTCAAAGAGGAATCGAACTCCTCTCCATCGAATAGAAGGGGAAAAAAAATAAGCAGAACCTATCGTGCTTACTGCAAAGGGGAACATTTATTTCCCCTACGAAGTCTTATCCTTCCTCCCACTCCAGAATTCATACTTCCATAGGCATAAGAGCAGAATGAGATTAATTGTGACTATGTTAAAGGAAACACTTCTTACTTTCTACATGGTTTGAAACCATTCGTGCTGCTTGGAGCAATCCATACACCCAGCCATCCATAACCATGAGTGGCTGCCCTCTGTCCCAGGCATCACCCAGCAGCACTCAGACCTGCAGCAGGTTGCAGGCAAGTCTGGGTACTTCTGTGAATTTTGCTTGCATTAAATGCAAAGATTTGCATTCAGCTGAGTTTCACGAATCAAACTAAAAACTTCTCTTCAGCCATAGAGAGAGCAGCACGTTTTAGATTGCAACACAGATAGGATAAAGAAGCTTAGTATTCTAGGGATACTCCTACCACCCTCTTAATGTAAATAAGATAAACCAAGACACCGAAGCGTTTGATTTTTATTAGCAATTTGACTTCAAATCAAGAAGTGCCACTGCGTTTCACAATTCCCTAAGAAGAATGTGTACCCATTCCCAAAAAAAGCACACACAGTGCATGAGGGGCGTGCAAGAACCAAAAGCAGTTTTCCCATCAGAGCAATGAACACTTCTCCACAGAGATGTTGCTGCACAAGGACAGCCTGCTCCATCCAGAACCCACAGCCTGTGGCACCTCCAGCCTCAGGTTTGAGGAGTTTGCCAGTAGCAGCTAGCCAAATTCCTACCAAGTCCACCAGACTGATTAAGTTACATTAAAATCTGTATCTATTCATTGAAAGAAAATGGAGCGGAAAGAACTGAAAACAAAATGAACTCCTTATTTTCTTCTGCAGCTTGGGAGTGGTTGTTTCAAGTCTTATTCTGCATGCTGCAAAAGCATCATATGTATTTAAAACAGCTGTTTATTTCACACAGACTCTACTCCACTTGGATTTACTTAAAATCACAGTTTCTTTGAGAAGATATTAATAATATCAGCATCTGCAAGAGCATCGATTTACTGCTGAGTGGCATTGTAGCATATATAGCAGTTGGTGCCTTAAGGAATGCAATATCATTTGCAGAACAGATCCCAACACTCACTAGGCAAGCGTATATTTTCAGGCACAAAATCTGATTCTTAACTGTATCTCTCTCTTAATAGATGTCAGTATGTCCGTCTTAAATCTGACAGACACAAGATCTGAATTTCCACACAGCAAAGACGAGAATAAATAGTTAATCTGAGCCTAACCTCTCTGCTTGAAACATACATGTACTTAGTTTCGGAATTACAAATTAATTAGTACAAATTATTATAATACAAATTATTAAAATGCCACTTAGCATGAAGAACAAGCATACCATAAGGTTTAAAAAAACAACACGTTGGCTTATCAGTGAAGTCACTGTGTGTCACAAGGCCTGAACCACCCAATGCTTTCTTCCAACACCAGGAACTACATCATATTATAAAAGTCTGCAAGAACCAATAGCACAGGATCTTTTTCCAGAACATGCTAGGGTCTAAGGAAGGACAGACTTTGATCCCATATATAGCATGAAAATGCAGCAGTCTAGAAAAAGAACAGAATCAAAGAACAAAGACTGAGGAAGAAACAGTTAACCAGGATTCGGTGATAGGACAAACACATACTTAATAAGAAAATGCAACAGGAAGGGTTTTCTGCCTTGTTTCTAATTCTCAACAATGATTCTGAGACCTCTATTGATTACAATCTATGTCAAGCTGTAGCATCATCTTTGCTTTGCCTGTCTTCCATGGGCAACACTCATCTGTATTTATTCCTTACAAATAAAAAGCAGCTATCCCCAGCCTTGAGCTACTTTGTTTAAAAACAAAGAAGAAACCAAAAAGCCATACAGTAAATTATTAGAACTATATTAGCCTCAGTACTCGTGAGTAACCAAGTAAGGTGAATTCTGCTAAAGCCATCAATAAAATTTTGCTCTCACACTAGCAAGCATCCTTCATCTCCACTCATGCTAGAAACCAGATAATGTCTCAGAAGCCTACGAAACCCAACTTGTGCAGACAGAGGCATTTCTCCTCCCCAACCCTAACTGAGCAGCATTTGGCCCTTTGCTTGATGCTTCTTTCCCACCTCCCCCTTTGCCACTACAGCTGCTGCACATCAACACTCAGCAGCAGTTTAAGACGCAGAAGCTCAGACACAGCATCCCATTGACCCTGGAAAGGCAGAATGCTTTGGGGGGTTTTAGTTCATGGATATGGCAGTTCCTCCTTCCTCCAGCTCAGGCCTCAAGTGCTGGCAGGACAACAGAGCTGAGATTCAGCCCACAGATCCAGAACAACCATTCCTCCAGAGGAGGTGTCACTTAACTGCAGGCAGCTTTTATTTCCAAAGGGTTTCCACTGTCAGGATTTCTCCCCAAATCAATGTTATCAATCCCACTTGTAATTTTACAAACTTCAAAGGGTTAAGACAGCAAGCGCATTTATTGACTGGTGCTTCTTGGTGGGATCAGTAAAGCATGACTGATTAGAGCCCAGTTCTAAAGAGCCCAGCTTTGTGAGGCTGGAATAAATAGGAACCTGTCAATAACTCAGATCCAGGCATATTGACATAGTTTACAGCCTCAATAGGCAATTAACACTTTACAGTGGATATTACCCAGTGGCCTCCCCATGTTTTACTGCACATTTTCTGCCGTCAGCTGCAATATTGAAGGTTTGGAGTAGAAATGATATTGGACAGACAGCACCTTTGTTCAGCTGCACAGAAATTTCTTTCACATCTGGGAGACATCACAGTTTTGTTCCTCCCTGCTCACTCACCCCCATTGTCTTAGCTCCTCCGTCATTTACAGTTTCGAGCCTGCACTGGAAAACTCAAGAAACTCTTAACTGAGTAATTAAATCTGTTGCATGCCAAAAGTCTCTAGGGAAAGTCCAGAAGAGTGACAACCCCAGCCTTTTTCCCTACCAGGGGAGAGGCTAAGTTCACAAATGAACGCCTCTTTGGCAGACAAATTATACTGACAAGGAACCGAAACTTAGCCAGGAGCACTTAAAGCTGAAATAGCTGATATGAGCTATGCTCAGCTCACACTCATCTCTTGTAATCAGGTCCAAGCCCACACCAAGACAGAACTGCAGTAGTGCTTCCCACTAGTCTCACACTCACAGAAAAAGAGGAAAGGGAAAAAAAAGTCTCCAACAAGATGGATTCTTTCATAGTTTTCAAGCTAATTAGCCCTGGAGAAGTAGGCTAGCTTGGCAGTTTGATACAACCATCATGATATTTTAGTCCAATGCTTCTGCCCCAACATCAAAAGACAAAGCCATGCAAAGCAGCTGAGAACTTCTCCCGGGCTTGCTGGTGCTGGCACATGGCCACCTGCCCTGCCACCAGGTGGCTGAGGAGGCCAAGCCAGAAAGCTGAACCGAAGCAGAGTTTACAACAGTTTGCAACATCTACCCACTTAAAACAACAAGAACAACAACCCCCCCCCCCCCAAAAAAAAAAAAAACCACCTCTTTTCCGTGTTAGCAACAAAAATAATATTACATACGCTTACCACAGAACAAAGAACTTGGAAGAAAACCTTCTCAACCCAACAGCACTCTGCTTCTAACCCAGAAGCAATCGGGGAACTCAAACTCATTTACAAAGTGCCTGCAGCTGCTGCTGGTCGCCGTGTTGCAGAGCAGGTGGCAGGGCCCATCCCCCCGGCCCTGGCGATACAATGGGCCACAGGACTAGGGAGAGAGTGGGAGGGTTCTGCCCTCCTCGACTTGGGATGGTTTGGAAGTTTTAATGATTTGCTGTCAAAGTCTTAATTTCCTAGGTGTGCTCCTGAGGTGTAAGGGAGGAGAAGGCTCCCCGATGAGGCTGCAGGGTTCTTTAAGGCCAATGCATGAAAATGAAGAGGTTTTCACTCCTTAAAACTACACAAAGTTACAGGTTCTGAATGAGAAAGAAAAGGCTTCCCCATTGATTTATACAGAGGCCCAAGTGAAGTTACATGGAGATCAGCAGCACCATTAAACACGAGCCACAAAAGGAAATCGTTTGCACTGTTTGCCTCTCGCAGAGGATTCTCTCTACTGCCCTTTGCTTTAGAGCTCTGTAGATCGCAGATTACATGGCTGTGAGGGGTGATAGGGGATTGATCTTTCTTTAGCCCATGTCCAGCAGCAAAAGACACCAATGGAACTTTCCAAGAACAGCAAGAAACTAACCCAGTTACCAATTTTTCACTTACTCAGAAATTGTGGAATGCTTGTAAATCATTATAAAATAATAATAGTCATGCATTTGCTCCTTACTTTTTTGACTATTGAAATGTCAACGTTGGTTTTAACTTGTTTTGGACAGAGTGAATTTATCAAATAATTGAAATAGGTATCCTGTATTTACATGCATTAGATGGATTTACAATTCCGTTTGCCATGAGCAATTCCCATTTACCTTGAAAGTGAAGAATTCGGAATTATAATCTGTTTAATGGAAACCTTGGACAAATATAATTAAGGACGAAGTCATCAGGTTTAAGAGGAGGGAGGGTACAGTTTCCAAGGATGCCTGAATTGCTATGGATGCTTTAGTCCTGTGTCAGAGACTTCCTACACACTGGGTGTCTGCTGGTGACACTTGAATACAGTTGTCCAGCTAAGCCTGGGCAGGCTGGGTCTGGAGCCAGAAGCACAGAGGCACAACCCCAAGTGTTATTTTGATGATGATTTCTGCTTTTACCAGAGTAGAAATCTGGGTCCGGAGACCAGTGGCAGAAAGGGAACTTTGTGCTCCTGTGTTAATCATGTGTCTGCTGATCACAAATCTCAGTAACATGAAAGAAAACAGTTAAAGAATAGCAGCAAGATCAGAGATAACAGCTGGATATGTAGGGGCTGGCCTTCCTCTTTGTGTTTCTTTTGAGAGAGAGAAATAGCATAGTGGCTTTCTTCCCTCTCCCTGCCCCTCCATATGTGGGACCTGTACTCTCAGAAATGCCATTCTTGCGGAGGCCTTGCTGGGGCCTGTTTCCTCCAGCAAAAAATAAATCTTAAGTCATCTTTCAGAAGGCAGAAAAGATAAATAAGCAAAGTCCCAAAAATGACACCAACCATTTCTGTCTGCCATTTCTACAAGTTCAAAAGAAAAAGCCTCCCTTGCAGACTGTTGGAGAGATTGCCAAAGGAGACGAAGTACAGCCTGGTCCCGAGTGGGTACCTGAAGAAAAAATCACTTCAAACCCATTGCCTTTAATAACTTTTAGTGACACTCCAAAAAAATGGAATACATAAGAACAAAGTCCACCATACACAAACAGCACATTTTCCCAAGCAGGCGCAGTCCTGAAGGTCTGAGTTCTGGACTTGAAATTGCAAACTGCACCAAGAGGCAAAGGGCTAGTCAGGAAATAAGATGTTCAGCCAAAGCACAGATGCACGGCTCTGGTCTTACGGAATCTTGGGAGTTAGTGCCTCAATTAAAGGGGAAAAAAAGATCCCAACACTGAACTCAACCAATCCACAGATCTTACTCTGTGCTTGCACTAAGCTTGTTTCCTCTGTGGCCCCTTTGCTGGGTGCTGTCCCCACCGTGCCCCACGGAGGCAGCCAGCCTGCTCTGGTAGCCATGACCCTCGCACGGTGCTCTGCCAGGCGAGGACATCTGGCAGCTCCTCTGATCCGAAGTCCTGTGGTTTCCTTTGTGATGTGGCAAAGCACATGGCCCCCAGCACATCTGTATAATTAATGAGAGGGGAAAATATGAGCAACAAAAAAAAAAAAAAAAAGAGAAAAAAATAAAAGAGCTCTCAAAGAACAGAAGTCGTTCAGGGTCAGCAGAAGGTCTGAGAGCACAAAGATCGCTGCGGCACAGAACCGCAGGATGGTTCTGCCTCCATACGTTGGGGTGTCTGGGAGAGGAGAAGAACGCTGACTGCACCACGTGCTGCTGAACAAGTTTCTTCATCTCTTGGGACATGTGTTTCACCAGTTCCTGACCTGCAGGGAAGGGACGCTGTAGTTACATGTAAAACCCTGGTCTCAGCTGGACCCAATAATAGGACAGAAACAGGAAAAAAACAATAATCTGCCTATTGCAGCCAGGAGTTACTACCACATCTGCAACACATTTTTAACACTGCTTGTTGTGTTTTGCTGCACTGTTTTTTTTCAACATATTAATGGGGACACATGGCATCAGTGCAGGACAGCAGAAGGTTTGGCAGAGCGGGCACCTGAGCGCACGCAGCAAGAGCACCAAGAGCTGCACGGTGCTGGGCAGCCCCACAACCCTTGTTGGGGCAAGGATAGGTCAGCACCTCTGGGACCACTTGAGCCACCATCTCACCTCTGAGCCTTTTCCATCCTTTGCAACAGCAATATCTGAGAAAAAAAAAAGGAGAAACAGAAACAAGCCTTTTTCTCTTAAAGGAGAAAATCTTGACATTCAAAGGAAACTTTTGGTGTGATTTATAATATTTATGAACGCCTGTAAGCAGGGAAGTGTTGTGTTAATTTCTTCCCCCACACATGAACTGAAGACTGCAGGTAGGGGCTGAATTCCCATGTTTTATCTCACAAATGTTCTCCTGCTCAGAGGCTCGTGGTGGCACCCTCCTTTGTGGGACTTCATTTCTATTTGCAAAAGCCTGACTGTCATTCCATTGTGTTAATGGATACTTAACATGGTACCAAGTATTTTTTGGTAAGCCTTTATTTTAGATTTCCCATCATTATGAATTCATTTTACATTGGAAGTGGCAGTCCAACTTCTGATTAATTCATCTGGTATTAACATGGCTCTCGCAAGTGTGTCCATAGGTGCACAAGTGCAATTTAGAATTAGTTAAGTGAGAGTTAATGGACACTAAAAGTGCCACTTATTTTCCAAGTGATCCATTAGGTTAAAAAAAAAAAAAAAAAGATAAAAGCCAAGCAGTGGATTCCTTTCATAAGATAACACAGAGATCTGTTCCGCACATGTCAGGTTTGTTTGGATACCAAGGGTGGCCTTTAAAGCACACGCTGAGTGTATGCATATCTCAGGTGTCAGAGTGCAAGGAGCTGATGAGAGAAAGGCAAAGGGAGGGCAAAAAGTTGCACCAAAGATATGGAGGAAGGCAGGGAAGCCCAGGACAGAAGGCAATTATTGCCAGGTGCCAGACAGACAGATGTGATGTGGCCACTGCTCAGGCAGAAGTTCTGAATGAGATGTAAACAGCAGTAGTTCAGCAGTGGCTATCTAGAAAAAGGTCACATACAAGTGAAATTAGTTTTCTCTTTAGTTAGAATTATCTCTGAGCAACTGAGAAAGCAATAAACACACTAAGCCTATCTAAGTTTTAGTTTCCTCTTTCATAAGTATGTCATTAGTAATTTGGAATATCTCAGTCTTGAAATAGTTTTAAGATTGTTAATAAAAAAAGAGTATAATTTCATCAAGGTGAGGAGGAAGAAAGGATGCTTTTCCCTGATTTTCAAATTAAAGTGAAGAGCACTGAGCTCTGTGAGTCATTTTAACAAGAAATAAATCACTGAAAGAAACTTGATCATGAGGCTAAACCAGCTACAAGCAGGATTCAGGCTTAACATCCCATAGGAGTGAGCAATAGCTGCTGTTTAACCTACTGGGCAGATTCACCGCTTCACTTTATTTCCCATAACTTTGCTTCAGAAGGTGAGACACAGGAAATCCAGACACACATATTCTGCAGCAAGAAGGGCCGGGTGATATAGAACTTACCTTAGTGAGCAACACTGTCAGCTTGATCCAAGCATCGCCCCAGCAAGAACCATGTGCCAAGTAACTGTGCAAAATGGCAGATGTACTTAATAACTGTCATTTTTACCAAAATGACAACTTTTTTCCCCTGAAATTAAATGCTAGCATTTTTCCCCCCACCCCTTCCAAACCTCAGTGCGTTGCATTGAATGCTTTAAAATTCAAAGGTTTTGTTCAATGTGTGCTAACACAGAGATCCTCCCCATTCCCAGTCCTGCACCCAGGCTTATATAAGAACCACAGTCACTGAGTAGAGGCAGCAGAAGGCAGCTCAAGGAGATGCTAAAGCAAGGCCAGAGTTCATGTTCTGAAGTTTGCCTTAAGAACAGGGATGCTCTGAAGTATTCTATTTGGATGTGAAAGGCAAGCACTGATGCAGACTGATGGGGAAAATTGTATGTACGTACATATATACACACACACATACAAACATGATACAGACACCTACTGGAAATGGGAGGCAGAAATGGGTGCTGTGACAGCAGCAGGCAGCAGAGGAGATGTGGCTCTCAGCAGGCCATGGGAAGCAGATGGAAAGGAGATGCAAAGGCAGCAGAGAGCTGCAGGAAGCAGAGCAAGGTGGGGGCAATGTGGGCAGCACATTTTGCTGCTTGCTTAATTCTTCCCTCTGTTGGTGCCAGCCTCCAGAACGCCTTAGTACCGCTCTGTTCGTCTCTCTGATGTAGGTAAGCGTATAGCTCAATGGAGCATGCTAAAACAACTTCATAAAGCACCTGAAAAGCAAATTTAGGAAAGCATTTTACTTTTAAAAATCTACTTTCATCAGTTTAAGGTAATTAGTTCTGGGAGATGACGACAGAGCAGTGAAAGTTGCTGCGAGTGACAGCAGTGAAACTCCTGACACAGACGTGGTGCAGATTGCAGGACCAAATAACACTTCCTATGTTTCAGAAATCAGGTTGTCAACAGTGTTTCCAGGCCCTGAAATTAGCTGAAGTAATCAGGAGCTGTTGGCACTAAGCAGCAGGCAGCGTGTTCACTTGCTTTTCTTTTTCACTGCCAGTCCAACAACCTTTGCAGCTAAAACAATAATAATTTAAAATCGCATCTGTAATTGCCTTTGGGTGAGTTTCCCCCTTCCTGCATCCATGGGGCAGCCTTCTGCGAGTGAATTTTGGATGGTGAAAGAAGAACTGACTTTAAATTTGTTCCTTTTACCTTCATTTTCGTGCAGTTTATTTGTGGTTCAGTAATCATGACGTTCTCCCCCTGGATAGCTATGCTCGAGGAATCTGGTAATACTTAACAAAAATAAAAATAATAAAAGGATCCCGTCTGCCAAGCAGAAAGTAATTAAGGATCCTGGAACACACAGAGGGCAATAAAGTTATCGAAGGAGCTGTGTTCATTAAACAAGATAAAGCACAGCAGGGCAGGTGCTGTGGGCTGCATGCTGTGCCCTGCACAGCACCGTGCTGGGTCCTGGCAGTGAAATGCTCCGGGTGGGATGGGGCAGGGTGCGAGCAGCGAAGCGCTGTGCTAATGAGAGCAGCCCGAGCTGCAGCTGGAGTTCTGCAGTCGGCTGAAACGAGGCTGAATAAATAGCTCCCGACGTTTCTTAGCTTAAATTTGCTGCTCGAAATTATTCTAGTTAAATGTTTTGCACTTGGGGACTCCAGGTTGGTTGGAGAATGGCTCTCTGTCAGTGTTTGTCACTCGGTATTGGAGATCTGTTCAATTCTGTCTGGCAAATACAGAACTGCCTCCACTTCTGACTGGTGCCTGTGCAAAACAGAGCAACAAAATAGAATCATAGGATTGTTGGAGTTAGAAGGGACCCTTAAGGAAATAAAGCTTGCAACTCAAACTCCGTATTCACAGTTCAAGCTTAAGTGCATAGGAATGTCCAGCTGGTGTCTTCAGGCAAGCTGCAGTGACAAGAACCCTCTGCAAACTCAGCGGCTGCTCCCTTGCATGACACCTCAGCTCCCTGGGTCTGCTGCCCTGCGCTGTTGGCTGAAAGGGTCCCAGGGCACAGCGAGGACCTTCAGCATCGCCTCTGTGTAACCAGAACTCTCACTTAAATAACCACGGTCATCGCTGCAATATTGAGGTGTCTTCTGTTGTCACAATATGGCGGTGGGACTGGATGATCTTGTAGGTCTTTTCCAACCTTGGTGATTCTATGATTCTAATATAGGCAACAGTTATTATTCCCACTTTATCAAACAAAGAACATTGTCTTGCTCAGTAGCACGTGGCAGGAGTGGAAGCGAAGCCAAGTCTGCTGGCCCTCGTCATCCCCTGATTCCTGATCTCCTTCATCCTGACCTTTGGAATCTGGGGATTTTTTCTCCTTTGTTTCTTTTTCTTCCTGTACTCGGAATGCATTTACGTTTTATTCTGAGCCTTTTCCGTCCAGCCCTTTAGGCCTGGCCATAACCACAGATACACGACTCCGGGAGTTAATGCTGTCCAGTGAGTTCTCTCAGTTCTTACCAACGGGTTGCACTGCAGCCTTTGTATTCTCCAATGATCTGAAATGTGTACACAATGGGTAATGTGCACAATAACTCAAACCCCTAGATTAAAATAAAATGATTGTGGTCCCACCAAGGCCAATTCAGATATGCAGCATGTGTAATTCTATCAGTGTTTAATTACACTTCGCAATAGGGTACTTGAGTTCCCTGTTTCCCAGATAGATGCACTTTAAAGGACCTGGCAGGAGCCTGCTTTCTGCACCTTTATCCAACCAACCTTAACCAAACTATCTGCATTTATCCCTTTTCCACAAGTGCAGGTTTGGACAAGAACTGCTTTTCCAGAAGAGCTCTTCCCACTTTTTCCTAACACTATTCAGATCAGGCAGCTCACACTGCACAGCCCCAAACCTTGCAAGATGTTTTCCCAATTTATCGACTTTTCCCCTTCAGTTTCTGTGTGCAGGAGCTCCTCAACTCCTTCTGACACTGCCAGCCCTGGCTCAGGCCTTGGACCTCCCACCTGAAGTGGAACATGGCATTTTTCCACCTAAAATGAAGAGCTGTCCATGCAAAGGACCTGTCTGAATGCCACTGCCAATGCAGCTTTCCACATGGCAGAGAGATGGAAGCACAACCAAGAGGAGGGAGAAATCCAGTGTTTGGAAGACCGGCACCTTTGTCTGAGTATATAAATAAAGCAGGAGTTTATCATAATTTATTTATAAAAACTATTTCTAATCTAATTCTTCACATATTATCTAGGGGCAAGAGAGATGAGACAAAAAAATGGCTCTTAATCAGGAGTTGCCACGTGGAGGGGTTTTGATTAATATGCAAAACATAGATTATAAATAGATTTATAAATAAATGATCAACTACGGCTGCTGCTTTATTTATCTATGGACTTGCAGAAAATTTGAAGGCTGAATTCTGATTAATTGAGAATCGCCACTAATGGCACACTGGCTGGCTCAAAGGGGCCAGTAAAGCAAAGTGAGAATGCATTTGCATAGCACCTTTGATTCGTAAGAACTCCCAAATGCTTTGCAGAATTAATATTATGTTTTAGGGGTCACTTCATCCATTACTGAAATACAGCCTCTGAGGAGGAAAGGTAACTATCTGCATGTATTCCACCTTCCCTCAAAGATCTCAAAGCACTTTGTACATTAATTAAGCCTCACATTGTTTCTATGCAGTCCACCCCTCCAGCAAATTGCTAAGCCTATGCCATCTGAAGTATTGGGAATAAAACCAAGGAAAATTCATCAGCTCTTCCTTGGTCTGACTTCTTTTCACATCCAGCTCATCCAGCTGATGTCAGTGGGCACCTCAAGGTGTTCTCACCTTGTGGCAATGCAGATCCCAAAGCACTACGCTCAGACAACTTAGGAATTAGACCCCTTGTGCTCACTGTTAGCCCAACCCAAATTTCTCATCCAGCAGCACGGTAGGACCCCACTGCAGCCAAACCTCAGCCCCAACATTTACAGCTCTGAACTAGGAGTTCTCATTTCCGATTCCCGGATCCCTCCTGCCACAGAGGCACGCACATCACCGCGAGGCTGAAGCTCAGCACGGCACCAGATGCCTCGTTCCATCCAATAGCACTCAGAAGGCGCAGGAGAAGCACGTACCTGCTGAATGTGCCTGTGACTCCATCCAGCTGCTCCCATTTACAGTGCCTTTTAAAAAGAAGAAAGTCAAAGCATTTTTTTCACATGGCGAAGCTGTCCTGCCAGTCAGTTTTCACAGCTGAGCACTTCCCAAGGTGCCAGGTCTGCGATTTGGGGCTGGATGTGTTCCCCTGAGCATGATGTGTAGCTTTAGGATGAAGGCACAACGAGCGGTCCCAGCTGTGCAGGTGCACACGGATCAGCGCGGCCGCACCTCCCTTCTTCTCCCATCCTGTGCCAGAGGAAGGTTCTGATGGCAGAGGAAGATGTGGGAGCTCAGAGATGCTGCTGGGAGCTGGGCCGTGCATAGGTCACACCTCTCCCAAATGTGAGCCTGTTCTATTGGGTCCAACAGAATTTGCTGTTATGTGGCAAGTTTGGGAGACTCTTCTTCCATCCTGTATTTTTGTCCATCTCATTTTGGATTTCTTCATCACAACAACCAGGAGAAAAAACACGTTTCCCCTAATAAACCAAGCCAACTTCCAAGCTCACCCCTCTCTCAATTCCCTCTCCAGGTTTCCAAATGTCCCTACAAAGGGATTTCATTCCAAACCACTCTGATTAATGACAATTTCTGTGCTGAGCCCAGATCCTTCTTCCACAGTTTGACTCCATATGGAAGAAACCATGTGCTGACAGGGCCCTGCTTCCTCTCCACCCAACAAGTTAGCAACATGGACAATCTATTGCCTAAACACAAAGAATTTTACCACAGCACTAATAGTCTGGAGAGGACGTTACCAGTCACTGCCCAATTAGAAGAATGTTGAATGCACGGAAATGCCTTTGGAGTAAACACTTGATAAGCCTCAATAAAACTGTAAGAGAGAGTTACTGCAGATTTACTACCCAGGAGAGAAAAGCTCTTCACGGCACCGCTAGGAGCTTATTGCTTCTATTTAATGCTGATAAATGCAAGAGATTCACAGTTCCACAGCAACCTGGGGTAGACCAGCTTAGCAGGAAAATAAAATCGAGGTCTTACGATCTGCCCACGTTGAGATGGAGGAGAACCACTTTGCCACCACACCTTCAACTTGCATGTTCTGCATAGTGCTGCATGCACCGAGGGACACATGGCTCCTCGGGAAGCCAGCAGACACAAGGCTGGTGCAGATGAGTTTGCCCCAGGCCCTGCCAGAGCACAGGGAGCTTGGGTGGGTGGGAGCGCCGTGGGTGGGATCCCCACCCCTTGGTTTCTGTATGTAGCTGGTTCTTCTCCAGAAGGCGCAGCTGTGGCACATCTGCAGCAGTGACAAGCCCTCTCTTCCTGCTACCTCACCTGGAGAAAAGGAGCTCCATAAAAGGAGCCAGGTGGCCAGCCCTACTGTCTCTGCTATGGGGATGCTCAGGCAACGTTTGGATTTTCTAAAAAAAAACGTGACTGGCGAGGAGGAAGGAAGGGGTTGGCTCTATTTACACTAACCCAGGTTTCCCAGCTCCCCAGGCAGCAGTCCTTCCTGCACCAGCTCAATGGGGATATTCACAGCCCCAGGGAGGACGCCACTGCACATTTGTTCCACAAATGAACATTGACATAAAGGTCTTGCCCTTGCTGATGAGCACTGATGTACTGTTTTCTGTATTCACAGTTCTTGGTGATAGGGAAATATTTACAGGGTAATTTTTTTCCCTTCCTCGAGAAGTCCAGTGGGGAACAGCCCAGTGCTCAAAAAATAAACACCCAAACACAGACATTACCTCTTATCACCTTGACTTAAACATATTTCCTCCTTAGTGACCCTGTACATGTGTCTGACCCTCTGGGGTACACACAGGGTTGGGGTGCAAGCTGTGCCCTGCAGCACCATCGCCATCCTCTCACAGGGTCACATCAGCAGCAGGGCAAGGGGTGTGCTGCCATTTCCAAGTTAGTCACTGAGATGGCACTGCATGGACAGAGTGCAACAGGACCCCACAGTCCACTTCTGTGTCCTAAATTTGCTCTAAAGTGCAGATTTCTTTTCACTAAGTATTTAAGCACAGGCATTGAAAAGATGCTGGTCTCCACCAAATCGCTCATTAGAGCAAGAGATCTAAATTAAATCACTTATATGTTCACCCTGCACACCTGAAAGGCCTGACATGATGTGTCCCACGTACCTGCTGCATGGCGGCAGATTGACTCCTGTGCTGCACCTCCAGACCAGCACTGCTTCTTTTCCAAGAAAGGATCTGGGACTGAGCCAACAAAGGGCAGCCTCCAAGGTCCAGCCACTTGTGTATGACAGAGCCTAACTGGCCTCTCCAGCTGATGGCAGCTCTTCCCACGGCATGGCCAACAGTGGCTGCTGTTTGTTTTATTTTAGCAGTGGCTGCTGCAGTCTGGAATTGAGTGAGCAGGTAAACTGTGCTTTGGAGACCTTTCCTCCTCATGGTGTCAGTGCTCAGAAAGCAATCTCTGGGGTAATGGTAGAGGATAGTCAACAAAAATTTCCCTCTAGGCTCCCACTGTTATTTCTTATCCACAAATTATACTAAATATGATGCAAAATTGTAGTAATTAAAGGAATAATGTCCAAATTTAATTATTATTGGACCCCTCACACAAGTAAGTAGAATTATCTACCTCCACGGTGTTCCAGTCACTTGCAGAATGCAAAACCATGACAAAGTCACTGAAAGGTGGAAGAGCTGAAGCTGTTTGAAAAGACACTACATGACTGCTGTGTGTCAGAAGGTGAAGCACTGTTAAACAAGGCTGCATCAGCACCTTCAAACCTTTCCCCTTTTGAGTCTTAGTTGCTCTGTACAGTGGAGATGGAGCCCTGATGGTTTTCTGCATGGGGAACCTGAGGCAAGATGAAACAAAGAAAGAAGAATTCATTGGAATCATAAATGTGAGAACAAGATCAGATTCCTCGACTGAAGATGGATGCAGATTTAGGAAGTTATTGCCCAGGTAGCTTTCAAATGCTGGAGTTCCAAGAACAGAGAATGTTCTAAACCAAAACCATGATTAAGGAACAAAACCACTCAGTAATGAGTCCAATGGTGCTGGATTGTCCAAATTACCTAGTGATTGTTTTCTGCCTCTGAAACAGCCTGGTCTAGTGGTTGGCGACCCTGCACTCAGGAGGGGGTTGAAACTCGATGATCTTTGAGGTCCTTTTCAACCCAGGCCATTCTATGATTCTATGATTCTATGATTCTATGAAACAGTGGGCTGAACTTTGCTTCCCTCCTGCATAAATGTGAGAGGGATGCTTATCAGTACAGGAACTATTAAGCCTCTATTCCCTCAGCAATCTACATTTTGGAAAACACCTTCAAAATATAGGTCCAATGTGGGGGGAGATTTAACAACAAAGAGCCCAACAGACTGTGGTAGATCTTATCTCTATGAGGCCTCCGGAGTCTGGAGACAGGGCTGAGGTGTAAACAGAATAGTCTTTAGTACGCACAGCTAATGTGGTCACTTCTGGGACAGTTAAGCATCCCTTTGTTTGTTATCTACGTTGTTGTGAAGAACTTAAGGATAATTAACCGTGAGTGGATTTACTGCTTACGAGTGAAGGATATATAAGGTGTGTGTAAAACACAATAAGAAGAACTTGCTATTCTAAGAACTTGCTATTAAGAGAACTTGCTATTCTGATACCACACTGACTGGGGGAATTCTGTAACGGGACCAAGCGCCGACAGTCCAAGTTTGTGTAAAAAGTGAAAATACCCACTTGGAGCCACTTACACATTCCTAGCAGGCTTCTGCAGCTCTTCACACTAATTCAGCAAAACAGTGTATGAATTAGATGCCATGCTGGTGATCAGGCTGTGTGTGCACTTACAGCAACACTATGTCCTTTCACTCCATCTCCCGCATCAGTAAATCAGAAGGAGTTACAGACTGCTCTCTGTGATATCAGATAAATTGTCTTGTTGAGATCTGAAAACAGGAAATGTTCAGACACAAAACTGCCATGAAAGCAGAGGCTGCTAGAGGACGATCTTCTGATCCTGACATTTAGGCTGCAATTGGTTTAAAAGCAGGAACAAGAGCATACAAAACTTCTACTTAAACGAAAACAAACAAACGCATCCGAACTGAATCTGCAGCGCGTTCAATTAATAATATCAAAATGCCGGCACTGGTTTTAATTTTTATTTTCCCTGTGAATGCTGAATTTTGTTCATCTCTCTTCTTTCCCTTCATCAAATGCAGTACAGTGGCTGCTGTCCCGGCTCTTGCCCTGTTTCCTCTCATCTAGAAGGATTTTTTAATTTTTTTTTTTTAACTGCTCCATTTCTCTCAATGCCAAGTGAGGTTTTGAAATGTAGAGGAAGTTTTGGAAAGATACTGGTGAAAGATCAGGGTGTAAAATGGGACAGAAAAAAAAGAAGTAACACCTGCACAACGTTATTTCAGTTGAAGGGGAAAATGTTTGGAAAATGAAGAGGGAATGCTTGTAAACCTTCTGGTGGAGTCTTTGGCTGTTTTGCAGAATTCTCTCTAGAAGAGCACAAAATAAAACCACTCTGGAGATACGGTGCAGTTTTGGTTTAGAAATACACAAACATTTTTGTTGCAGAACAAGTGTTCTAATTTAAAATATTTAAAAACATCAAAGCCCGAATTGGTTCCGAATAGGAACTGCAGTCTGAAATTCTTTCTGCGGTGAAGTCGTGAAGTTTGTTTCATTTTGACCGAAGCAGCAAGCGTTGCAGCAGACTCTCACTCAGCCCTACGCTGCAAGTCTCTCATTTTGCTATCTGTTTTTTAACCCTTCCTGAATCCATGATCCTAACTGAATCCTCTGCTTGAGAAACTGAGGCACAGATGAAGATAAAAGGATTCATCAGGATCATAAAAACTAGAGCAGGACCACATTCCCTGACTGAAGATGGATGCAGATTTAGGGAGTTATTGCCCAGGAGGATTTCAGTTGCTGGGGTGCTTCCTCACCAGATCCCTACCACATTCTATTATTTCTATGTTCACATTGCAAAAGATGCAGTTTACAGTGAAGAAGTTTTTATTTCTCGTGATCTTTGTCTTCAATTATAAAGACTCATCCCAGGAAAGTCAGACAAAAACAGGCAAAGGAGTACAAGCTCTGCATGCAATACTATTCTGCACAGCCGAGGAAGTTGCTTCTTCCTTCCACTTATTTTTTTCCAAAAAGTAGCTGCTGCCACGTTTGGAAGAACACAGACATTTGCTCTCACTGCTGGTCAACGAATGCTGCAGCTATGCAGTACACCAACACACACCACCTATTGCAGGAGCACATATCTATCCCAGCACTCAGGCACGTGTTCATGCAGCATCTTGGACAGCAGTGCAGGATCCCCTTGCTGCAGAAGGGCAATATTAGCTGCCCAGGGAGACAGAACAAGAGAAAGAGCAGCAACTCTTCTCAGCTTGTAGGCTGGGCAATGGGGAAGAGCTTCGGTCTTGCACACCAGGTCTTCTGGAGGGCTGTGGCAAAGCTGGGAGTGGGCTTCACTGCTGGCAACTCACAGCGCAAGCATTAATTGCAAAACTGCCTATTGTAGGATTGCACACAGATTCTATTTGATGAGCCAAATTCTGACAGTTCGTTCTTCATCAGAGGAGTTCCTGCTCTAAATTACGGAGTGCTATGACACTCAAGGTAAAGCAGACTGATAGTAATCATGGATTGTTCGAAGGCCCCATCTCACAAAGTCTACTGAAAATTTAGCACCGCGAGTTCTAGGGCAAGGAGAAAAAAAGCTGCATCCATAGGAATCATTTTGAGCTGACACAGTGCACTGAGGTGGCTTTTTCCCTTCACAGCTTGCGTGCAGCAGTTCAGCTCGTTCTGTTTTCCCTACCAGCTGCTCTGCGAACACTGCCCCTGTCAGCGGGAAGTTACAAAGAAATGAATGAAGACTGATGATTAACGAAGAAAGAGGGTGAATATTAATCATGGAGTCAACATTTGATGGGAGCACTGATGGAATAGAGGTCCCACTGGAAGTTGTTAGGAGTTGATTTTTATGCCCCTGGGCAGTAGCTTTAAACCACGACTCATGATGGAAGAGAGGTAGCTCATAATGCTTTAAACAGGCCATGGTGGAAAACATACCTTCTCTCTCCCCTCCCCAACTCCTCTCTTTGTTGTGCTACAATGAGAACAGAGCCCAGGTCCACCACGCATCCTACATTCCCCCAGAACACCCAAACTGTACAGATCAAAGCTATAAGCAGAAGCAAACAGGGAAAGGACATTTCCATTTTTCCTTGCTATTACACCAGAAGGAGTCTGTGACAACACACTTCCATAGCTAAATAACTGGAGTATGAATTTTGGCTGTTTGCAACCTGATCCAAACCTCTTTGAAGGCAATAGGAGTCACAGCTCCACTACAGAGCAAAGCTCTCCTAACCTTGGCTGGAATTTCCTGTACCACACAAATTAATGAGTATACTTGCAATCAATACTGTATATGAAGTGCACAGCTGATACTCTCTTTCTTTGATACTATACAGAATCATTCATTATACCAGATCATTCATTTTTCTGATGAAAAAAGAACTGGCAGATGCTGCCTTCAGGCAAGCTTCATCCACGTACTAGACCCAACCACTAGAATCCTGATGCAAAATGGAGATATCAAATACTGTACGGATACTGCAGATTTACTGCACACATCAACTTCAACTGGACAGTCAGAAAAGACTTTTGAAGTCACTCGACTACGACTGCAGCCCAAAACTGAAGTTAATGTGAGCTGGGTACACACCAACATCCAGCTCTTCCAACAGTCCCATCATGCAAAATAAGCTATTACATGCATTTTACAATTTCTCCTGCAATTGTTTCAGGGAGTGCTTTGGAGGGGTGGAGATACAGCAAGGAAGGAAGAGGTACAATCAGAGCTGATATCAAACGCTGTGATTCTGTTGAAGTTTTACAGGCTACTGATGTGTCACAGCGACAACTTCTCAGCGTTCCTGTGGTCTTCCTTAATCTAAGCTCTATCAGTACTCCAGAAGGGTCCAGAAATCACTGCACATGGGCTCTTCCATGAACCCTGCTCTACAACTTGACCCATGCCGTAGGATGTTGCGTCCTCATTTGGCCATGCAGGTGTGATCAGGCAGGTTATTTGTCCAGAGCAAGTTCTGGATTTCAAAACACAAGCAGCTTTCCTACTTGCAGCCAAATGTTAGGCCTGATGGGTTTTGCATGCATTTTTCTGGAGATTTAGGCTGCGATCTCTCGCCATTCAGCAACAATTAATCTCCCAAAAATGAAGTGACTGTTCACAGGATGGCTACGATTCCACCTCTTTGTCCCACAGGAAGAAGGACAAAGGCAGAAGCATCCCTTTAATTTCAGCAACAGTAAAGACTGAAGTGAGCCACGGTGCAACTACTCACAGAGAATCTGGGAGTCAAAAGAGAAAGTCTCACAAGAGCACTGAGGCCATAAGGAGCTGAACAGCAGAAGTCATTTAATCTTCAGTGCTGCATTTTATCCACAACATTGGGCCTTCAACAGCCCAGAACCCTTCAGGTGCATTTCCAGAGCTGGTTACTGCTGTTCCAGGCAGGCAATCTGCACACACACAGGTGATTTGCTGGGAAGCCGTCTGCTGCTGCTCTCGGACCCTGCTCCCTATTTTGCCTTTCATTTCCCAGAGCATCTTCTGTGCGCTAAAAAATGTGCAACACTTCTCCTCCTGCTTTCATAGCAGCTGCTTACAGAAAGCTGGCAGTGCAAGAGGCAGCAGACACAGGGGCAGCCTTTTTTCTAACACTCTTGCAAAACTGGGTGCTACCTTGCAAAGGGTACAATGCATCGCAGCTCCCCTACATAAATAACTTTTTAATGCACCTGTCATTTCAGATGTCACACCAGAGACAAGGTCAGGCTTGGAGAGAAATCAGCCTGCTCCATCCTTGACCCGTCATTCATCATGGCATTTGTCCACAGCCAAGCAGCCCAGCTGGTTAACAGGAAAAAAACCTTGTCTGAGCTCTAAAAGGGTCCCATTTCTGATAGGAAGAACTTATTAATAACACTCTCTGGAAAGCAGTGGGAGTTCTGATGGACAGCTTTGCAGGGACATTTTTCAATAGAGAAGCTTAAAATCCTATATCTATGCACCAGATCAGCAGGCTGGAGGAGATGAGAGGTTAATTTTGCAGACAGCAAATGGTGACTGTTTGTAAGTTATTAGAGAGGGAAATATGCTTTCAGCGTTATGGGGATATATGAGCCTTGCCTTCACCTTTCCCCATGTATCATGCTGCATGTCATCATAGGCATGTTAGCACATTGTGCAGGTCCCCTCAAATCACTGGGCAGTAATTAGCATTGCAACTGCTGGTTCATACCTCTGCTTTCACAGGACTAGATGTAGCTCTTAAAACACACACCTCATGAATTCATGTTAATTGCAGGAAAAGATTCCTAGGTCCTGTGGATGTAAAAAAAAAAAAAAAAGTTTTAAAAATTGAAGCTTTGTCCCTAATGCAGATAACTGCGTGCTTACAACGGTCTCAGAAGCTTCTGGCACTTATGTGAAGGCTTGTGATTTGGGGGTATGTGAGAGGAAGGAGAGAATGAGAAAAGGGAAAAGAAAAAGCAGGGGTAGCTTTGCAGTATCTAAAAGAGCACTGACTGTGTGCTGTGTGCTCACCAGCTCACTGACCTCATCGGAGCACTGAATGCAGGGCAAGGGACCTGCACGGACTGGGTACGGGCTCAGGCTGACCTCTGCTTGATTCCTTTCCCCTGAGAAATCTACACTCACAGCATTTCAAGAACTGATCGCTGTTAGACCCACACACTAAGGCAGTTCACGGGCTCAAGTACACACAAGCAAGTTCCTACAGTCTAAAAAGTTTCCAAATTGCATAGTAAAGGTTCAGGTATGAACGTTTAAACCATGGCAGTGCAAGAGTTTTCCACTTAGTTCAGCTTTCTTTCACTGCAAGCTGAATTAAACTGCTGTACTATGTTAGCAGACGTAGCCCTAAAGAGCCCTGCAGACCCTACCTACGGCTCACAGAACAACGCTGGGCTGGTTGATGTTGGAGGAATTGCCTTCGATCAGCTCTAACTTGGCTTCTGGGGAGTGTCACACATGAAGCGTGTCCAACCATCAGCACAGAGCTGAGGCCAACGTTAGGATGGTACGTGCGGTGCCACCTCTGACCTTGGGCGTGATGCGAGGATCACGGCCATGCCTTGAGGACCTTTTTGGTCCTCCTGTGATCTGCCTACTTAAAAAACAAATTCTTGCCCTGTCAGTGCAATGCAGTTCTTTAAATCATGGCTGGGATAATGTGCACTGGATCCCAAACTCCTCATGGATGGTGCTGGCTGTACGTGCAGTCACCTTTGAAACCCAAGGCCATGCACAAAGCCCTGCCTCGCTTTCAGGAGAGCCACCCTTGCCCTCCAGCACTTGCTACCCCCAATCTTTTCTCATTCCTCAGCTCGGCTCCCATCACCGCTCTCCCTGTGCCGACTCAGCGGCTCCCTTAGCACTCATTTGTTTGCTCCGAAATGCGTTCCTCTGCTTTGTTTCCCTGGACCTAACATTTCTATTTTTTTTTGCCTCCTTTCTCCCTCCACAGGGTGACAGCTATTTTATCACCTACAACAAGAAATGCTGAGCCTGTTGTGCAGGCAAAACATTTGCAAAGGGGCAGGGGGTACACAGAAAGCAGTAGGAAATTGATAAGGGTTATAAAGTAGCTTTATAAAAATGCCGACAAGCCTGCTCAGGGCACAGAGCACCTGCACCTCTGCCCCCGGCAGCGCTTCCTTCAGATGCTCCTATTGTTTTCATTACTATTTGTGACTTGATCATTAATAAATTACTATTTTTTTCCTGTTGGCTCCAGCCACCAAGGGAGCCAGCAGGTGCACCACTTTTACAATTAGCCCTTCGTAATGCATGGTTGGCAAGAAAAGTTGTCCACAAGCTGCAGAGTTTACCAACTGCTTTGATGGCCACAGCACTCGGCACAGCTAGAGGACAGTGTGCAGGAAAGCACCTCCATGTGTCAGCTCACACTGCCAGAAACTCTGACAGAGCGGTTCAGTCTTAAACTTGGGGTCCTGCTTGTGAAGCTGGGTGGTAGAGGCTGGGTAAGAATGTGCACAGGCCATCCATGGGGCAATGAGAGCAAGCTAGGTCTGACTGAAACCATTATTTCCACCATCTAAGGTGCTACCCTGGTCGGGCTACCCCGGTTAGAGGCACTAATACTAGACATTAAGCAGAAATGTGACTGATCAAACTGTTTTGATTTTGGTTGAGGAGGGGAAGCTTAGCAGTGAAATCAGAAAGTTGCTTAGCTCCATCTTTCAGTAAGTTCAGGCTCACTCACAGGTAGGGCTCTGACTTTTCAGATCAGTGCTGTTTTCTGCATTTGTATAGGTAAAACTGTGGTTATACCAAATTCCCTTTCTGATACAATATCATTTCCTTAAATACCATCATAACCACATTATCCTACAGCTCTGAAGCAGCAGTTAAGTGGCACAGGGTAGGTGCTGTTTCAGGTAGGCCACATCAGGGGCTAACAGCACAAGGATTGTGCAGCACTATTGTGTAGTTTTTCCCCAAAAAGAGCAGAAAGCACAAACCACTTGGTGATACCTACTCAAGGCAAATGAAAAGTGAAAAATCCAAGGCAAAGTAACTGACTACAGACCTCAGATCAGGCATGCAGCCAGCAACCCAGGGAAGCTGTGTACCTTTGTCTCTGAGACTGTTTTCCTTCAGTCCCGATGAACTCAGGTGTTTCACATAGTTCTGATGAAAAAGCATGCTGGCAGCTCTCTTGGAGGAAGTCAGCTGGAACACAAAACTTCTAGAGAAAGAGAAAAGAAAAATAGATATATTAAAGATGACATGCTGCTGAAAATCAGAGCTTGCATTGAGCAGACCTGATTCCATTGATGCTGCTGTTCTGCCTTTGATAGCAGCTATACAGGGTGCTCTGGAGAAGAGCAACAAAGCAGCAACCCTGTGACAGTCAGCCCCTTCTGCTGCTGCAGGCACAGCTCCAACCTAGGGGCTGATTCATGCTTTGAATCACAAGATTGGAAGTCTTCTCCAGAATTTCCTTCCATAGAAGGAAATCTAACATTTCATAAACGGCTTCCAAACAAGAATCCAACCTCCTTGCATCCTGCTAATTTGAACTGGACATCAAACCAGCGTTCAAACAAAAAGATTTATGTTTTTCTCACTCTACATAATACCATAATAAAAATGCATAAAATCAAAAACAATTCAGAAGAATGTCTTAACCTGCAGACACAAGTCACCATGAATTGACCATGACAACTGCATGAGACTTTGAAGACTCCCCTCCAGTGACTGTGAAGGTCCAAATCTCTAACCAAGATCCTAGTCACTGCGCTATCAGGTCATGGCAACCTGACAAGCGCTTACTTCTAAAGGAGTAGAAAAACTAACAGGAGAATGCTGCCGTGTCAATAGCTTTTGTAGCAAGTGTAATGAACGGAGACAACACAAGTACTTTGAGAGAGGAACCCCATCTGTGCCTAACCAGCAAATCCACGCCGCTCAGTTTGCGTTTGATACAGCTTCTGTTACCTTCCTGAGGAAAAAAAGCACACCAGGAGACTTCAAGGTAGAGAATTTAAGGCAGAACTAGTTGGGAAGGTCTTCTGGTAGGAAATCCACTAAACACTCAGCTCCAAGTCACAGAATGAGGAATTACTGAGCTGGGGTCAAACTGCCGCCTTGTGAAGGCAGAGAGGGGAAAAATCACAGTATCATTAGATGCAATTAACCAAGTTACATAGAGGGCACAACTGTTAAAAAAAAATGCAGTCTGAAAACTTAGAAACTGCTGTGTAATGAGCATGGAATGTCAGAGCAGAGTTCAATTTCAGGTTCAGAATCAGTCCTTGATTTAGCCAGAATAGGTCACCCAGCCTTGATCCTGGCAAATCTACACGCTTTGTTGAAGTACGCAACTCAAAAAGTTAAGACCAAAAGCTGCCCCCTCCGCTGCAGCTCAAACACACCATTTTCTCTGCTGAGAAAGTACCAGTGTTTTCTGTTTCCTCTTGTTGCCATTCAGATTTATACTTGCCATGCCCAGCTGTGAGCAGGGCAGCGAGCAGGGGGCCGGGGCTGTGCAGGCTCCACGGGGCTGCCCGGGCACCAGCTCCCGTATGCTTTGTGCAGACCCCATACCATGAAGCCATTAGAATTCCTCCTGCAAGCAGCATGCTGAGTCCCTTAGCTCCTTCCTTTCACTTGACCTGAACTATAGGTTCTGCTAGTTGTGAGCTCAATCACTGTCCTCCCCAGGTCTGCTATTAAACCTTGGCTCTAAGAAACCAAGAAATTAATCTCTGGTGCCCGACTTTTCGCAGCCCAGCGTGCTCTACAGCAGCTATGCACAACCTCTGATCCCCAACTGCATGGCCTCATCCATAAACAAAGGTACCTTGTGGAGTCTGGTGAACCCAGCTGATCCCTCACTATTATCTCCTGGAGCAAGCAGAGCACAAAGCCTTTCAGCTTGGAATTTTTTTGCATTCTCGTACCCTTGGATTAAAAAAAAAACAAAACAAATTAAACCCAGACCCTCATATCCCTACGGTCTTCATTTTCTAGAGCACACCTATTTATGCCCACTGCAGTGGATGAGAAGTGTTGCTTTTGCCAGTTGCCAGACACCGTGTTACTGGGTGAGACAATGCCACGCATCCCTCTGCACTGCGGACCCAGCACGTGGCACTGGGGCAGTGCGGCCAGGAACAGAGTCACCATGTATTTGTCAATCCGTCACTCACCCTGAGGGCTGCGGGTACACGCTGACAGCCACGGGCAGGGGACAGCCACCAAACCCCAGCAAGCATCACAAGCAGAGCGGAGCTGAAGCACCGGCACCTCAGACAGGTCAGGCCTGTCGCCAGTGATTTTATTTTGCTGCTAGTTACAAGGATTGCTGCAATATAAATTCTGTATAGAGTGCTGAGAAGGGAACAAGGCCCCACTGCACCAAGCGCGGTGTGAGATAGGAACAGATGACCATGTAAATAAATGGGGCACAAAGGAAGTATTTTTCCCAATTTTACAGGTGAGGAATCGTGGCTGAAAGCCATAAATCAGTTTTATTGAGGGGATGCGGGGTATTTACAGGAGAAATAAGAACTGAGCCTCAAATCTTTATCCATTGCTCAGTCCCATTTTGTTCCTTCTCTGCTATGAGGACCGACGAAGCCCAGCAGAACCGCCCCCTCGTGTCTTGCCATACAGGATGAACACTGCCTGTGCTCCTCTGAACAACCCAACACTTGCATGGGCAGAAGCTCACCTGCAACAAGCACTCACCCTGAGCACAAACGCAGGCTGCGTTAGCATAGCTAACCACTCACTTTGCGGTTGAAGCAGGCTGATATTTACTGCCTCTTTCTTTTTTTCCCTAACTGCAAACAATAGAAGAGCTCCCTCTGTTCTGTAATGCTCTCTTTTCTTCTCCATATAAGTCGTTCAGCAGTCACCAATGTGATGTTTTGTAATTTTAATAATCACCAGTTTATCTTTCTTCATTTTCAGGGGTTCTCTGGAGATCTCTCCCCTCTCACTAGGCACGAACGCACAAGCCGTTGATTTGGCATTTGCCATGAGTGAGGAAACAAAAGCCTCTGCTATGGGGGAGAAAGACAGCATTGGGAACGCTGTATAGCATATCTCCTCGGAGAGCTCCAGTCCCATTTGCTTCTCTCCCCTCCAAATTTCTGCCTCCCCGCTTGTGCTGGAGGTTGCACCAACTGCTTATATGGCTGTGCTCTGACCCGGAGGGTGCAGTGGCAGAAACAATAACCCAAGTTCTACTTTTTTTCAAGTCAAACATCAATTGTGCTTACAAGGCAAAGTCAGCAGTCCCCTTCCTTCTCCCCTTATACTCAGAAATTCCAGACAGAGAACTCACTGCCTTGCCTCGCTACCCCTGTGCCGCACAGCGGTGGCTCTCGCAGTGGGGCTGCAGGTCTCCAGCAAAGACTCAATTCCAGCAACAACATCCCAGCCTCAAGGGCAGCTGGAAACCCAGAAGGGAGAAGAGACATGAGATCACCAGCAGAACTATTTGGGCAGAGCTGCTGCTTCGCCTTCTAAAGAGCAGCCCTCGGTAACTTAATTCCTTTTGAGGTCTTTGTCCTACGAATCTCCCTCCTCGCAGCTCCCAGCCAGAAGCACATGGAGCCATGACTCCTTCCACTGCAGAACTGCTGTCCACAATATTGCCACTCAATAATCTTTGTCACAGACTTGAGACTATTTTTGGAAGCTTTAAAAATATCCAAGGGGCACCTTTTCTTTTTATTCAGACACAGCATCTTTTTATGTTTAATAGAGATTTAAAAAAAAAAATCTGCTTAGCATCAACATGCCTTTCTATTAAAAATAAAGCAGCTGAGTAAGCAAGATGACTTGGACAGGAGAAAATTCTATTTATAGACATGTTTACAACGGTTATCACAGGGTGACAGGGATGACTGTTAAGCACAGGCTCTGCTGAGGAGTAGGGTGGTGCTGAACCACTCACAGGAGGAGGCAACACAGCACAGAAGGGACCAGCAGCTTCTGGGGTCATGCACAGATGGGGACATTGATGCATGTCCTGGAGTATGGAGAGGACTAGCCGTGAAGGAACGTACAGCATGCCCAGGAGCTGCAAGAGTCGGTCTAAATTCCTGCTCTCCCAAGCCACGCTGCCTCTCCTTTGCATTTTAAGCAGCCAACTAACAGAAGACTATCTGTGCTGCCTCACCTGCAGGTACGGCTGTGACAGGGAGGGACAACTGAGGAGCTCAGCAAGGAACTCACTTTCTTGGGAGCATCCACTGTTCTCATGCATCAGACTAAGCCTTCCCCATTCTGCACCCAAAACTAGAGAAAAATCAGCATTTCTGAGTTATTGGCAGTGAAACTGGGGGCAAAGAAAGGAAGAGAAAAAGAAAATGTCTTTTTCATTTTTCTCTCTGTTATAAAGTACCAAAAATTATATCCTCAGAGCCAGGAACAAGAGGAAGGTAGGAGCAGGTCTGAGTTGAAACGATAGAGTGAATAAGATAATAATAGAAGTGAAATAATGACAGGGATGTTGGAGGAGGAGTGGGTCAGATCAAGTGGATTCTCTTCCAAGCCCTGCCACCAGCTTGCTCTGTGACCTTGCACAAGTCACTTTATCTGTTTGTGCTGAGAGCGTCTCATCTGCAAAACTATATTTACCTTTGTTAGAAAATGCATGGATTTATAGATATAGAACGCTGAACATGAGCCAAGTGCTGCTGCCATCTTGCTACCCCTTGCTCACTATGAACATCTCTCAGAAGAATAATCAAGTATCTGATAGACAATGTTCAGAAACTCTTCTAGAAGAAACAATGCCAAATCTTGACTATAGAGATCCACTTGACTCCAGTGGAAGCCAAATTTTATCTTGCAAAAAACTTCTTGTTGAAGTTGATTTTAAGTAAAGCAGGTGTACTTTTTTTTTTTTTTTTTTTAGTTTTGTTTTACGGTTGGTTTTTTTTCCCCCACAATATTGAGCAAGAAACCAAGATGTGAAAAAGAAGACCTGCAAAGAGGAAGGGAGAGGTAACCAGAGACAAACATCTGAAGTGCCTTTGTGCAGGATTTCCCAGTTCTGGATTCCTTACATTTGCTCCTTCTTTGACTACATCACTTGGTGGTTTTCCCATCCTTAATAGTCAGGGGTACTTCTAATGGCCTGAGCGTTTTCTCCAGTTTTTTTTTTTGAGGTACCTATATAAGACAATTCAAGGAAACTACAGAATCATCTCTCCAAATTTCTCATCATGTCATCCTAAAAAAAACGTCCCAGCTCTGCTGCTCAAGAGTTCCTGCACGCAGCCATGCCGCTCTCTGCAGAGTTCTTGAAATCATCCTCCTATATTTCTCTGAAAAATGATCATTCCCTTAAAATATGGCACCTCCTCTCATGGCACACTGTGATGTGACTCGACGGCACCAGAGCCGCAACTCATATTTCCACAGGGTGCCAGCATCTCAGCACCAAAGTGCTGCTGGCACTGGGCTATCATTTGCGCTGTAATTAAATTGAATCCACTCCTTGGCTTGGCTTTATCCCTGAACAATACCAGCGTTTGAGTAATACATTCTCAGGGCACTAATACATCACCTGGGCGAACCCTGTCCATGATGTATTGGCGCAATACATCAGAGTGCACTCCCGCTATAAGGATCTATGGGCATCATACATCATCAAGGTGAGGCTGAGTGGTGATGTATGGCTCAGAAGATGGTACCGTGCAGCAGTGGGCCAGGCCAGGACCAAGAGGATAAAGGTTGGCATGGCCGTTAGCCGATTTCCCAGTGTTATAATGCTGGCACTGACCCAGCGTCTAACTTTAGCCCCTTATTTATTTATCCCAAAGCATCCTATCATTGGAAGCGCCTCTCCTCGGATGCATCATTCTCACAGAGGTTCCCGAGGGACTGCTGGTACACAATTAGCAGGAGTATATTCTCAGCTTGATGTGGAGGGGTTTAGCCCATTAACACTAATGGCAGCTGCAGCACCAAAGCTCCGTATATCACAGGAGACACGGACACACGTGCACGCTAAGCTTTGTGCAAATCTCACCCACCCAAGAGGCACCTGCAGGTTACTGGGAATAAAATAACCGCAGTGCTCGGAAAATTGCTGGTAGCAACCACTTCACTGTTTTCCAATATTCACTTTCAAAAATATAAAAATTAAACGTGTAAAATAAAAAATAGAAATGCAAACCTACCCAGCGCATGGAGGCAAAGGCTTGGCCAGCCCATAGAACACGAGGGGCCCTATGGAGCTCACTGCAAAGCACTGCTGGAGTGCCTTGGGGCATGATCAGCACAGGGAATGGTGCTTTAATCCACTGAGGCAGAGAGCAGGCAAAGAAGTATTTGCTGACAGAGTCCTTCCCTTCACCCCTCATTTTACAAACAGCAAAATAAAATTAAAGTATAGAGCAATATAAGGCTCAGTGGAGACACTTGGAGATGTTTGCCCAGGAGAAAAATGGCAGAAAATATCCTTCAGTGAGCCCCAAACACAGCTCTCAGAAAGAACTCGAGGAAGATGCCCTTGCCATGGCTATATGCCGTGCATCACTGGAGCCCACACCTGGGCACAGTCATCCAGAGCTTTGGACAGCAATGTCCTGGGGAGCAAAGGTGGCTAAAACCAATCTCCGTGCTCCACACAGAGTCACTCGAGGTCTCACATAAAGCAGACTTACTGCCCCCATGAAAGAAATAATAGGTCTAATAAAATACTTATATTCTGGCCAACACCTCTGCCCAGCCTGGCGAGCCCCCAGGGGCAGCGAGTGGACACTGGGGCCAACTTACAGCGTGTCCTCCTACCCCTCCAGCCCTGCAGCTACTGCCCCCAGAGACATCACAAGGAGACCAACCTCACAGCACACAGACATGAGGCCGGCATGGCTGGGGCTGCCACGATTTGGGTTAACCCCACCACTGCCCTGTGCACCCAACTGCCTGGTTGATAGCACGAGAACCCCTGCTCTGCATGAAGAGTTTGAGGCTGGCAGTCCTTAAAAATGTAAGCACAGCTGATTCCCTCCAGAATTATCCTCAGATCAAGCAACCAAGATAACTTTCTGAAAGAAAAGAAAGGAATGAGCCAAAAAAAAAAAAGAAAAAAAAGAAAAAGGAACAAGCTATCTTAAGGCATTGAGTGAAATAATTTCTCAGACACTCAATCTAGTTTTTGAAACAATCTGGAAATGACATTCTCATTAATTACACACCATGTATCTGGAAAATGACAGCACTTCTGAGCTGACAGCGACCAGAAATCAGCAAATAGCTTGTGCAGGTGGAACAAGTCATGGATGAACCTTCAACTCTACGTGGGCGGGGATGGCCAGAGCTGCGAGGGGCAGCACTGCAGATGCCAGGAGACCTTTTCTGCAGCAGAGCCACTGTGAGCAGTGGGTAAATGCACCCTCCTGGCATGCACAGAGGGAACTTCAAGCAGCGTTTCCCCTTTTGAAGCCAAGACAAGCTCAGCCTGGACAAGTCATTTATCTTTGCTTACTCCTTGAGCTGCTCTTGGTGCAGTGATTGCTTGCTGGGGCTGAGAGCCTCCCAGCCATGCCATAGACCAAGAGGAAAGTCAGATGTCATCCCCAGGCTGACTCCTGAGCAAGTCAATGGGAAGTAAATGTAAACCATAAGCACTGAAGTAAGTGGAAAAAATGTTTGGTGCGTGCTTCCACAATGACAGAAGTCTTTGCAAATTCATAAAATGGAGAACATGAAGAGCAGCAAATCCTCTTTAAAACAGGAAGGAAAACAGCTAGGTGAGTGGGAAAAACAACCCAGTAGTTAACTTGCTAATGTAGGACCTGGAAAACCTGAGTTTACAGGCCGGCAGCAGACCCATAAATTTCTACATTCTTTCATTAAAACTGGAGAAGTGCACTTACCCCCAAAAACTCAGGAACTGCTTAAAAGAACTTTAGGAATTGGGTTAAAGCTCACCGAAAAGGGAAAACATGTCTGTTTGAGGGAAGCCAACAGCAGAAGGCAGGAAGGCTCACATCACCTGAAACCACGGCTCACAAGGAACCCGAGCTGCCCAGGAGAACCGAGCCCACAGCTCCTGCTTCGTGCAAAGCAACCCATCTCCTACTTGCTCAGTGTAGAAGAAAACAATACTCTGACCTTTAGTAACAATTAAAGTTGAATCAAGAAACTTGAGGGACTTGAGAACCATTTCTCTTGCTCCCTGGAATAATTTACAAGGGGCTTTTTTGCACCCAGGCAGAGCATGCAGGCAGGTGGCTGCACCCAGGAGCAGCCCACGCAGCCAGAGTTTGTCTTGGCAGGGAGCTGCTGGCTTCCACTGCGCGCAGGGAGCGACCTGGTTCCACTCAAGAACTGTTTGGTTTAGGAACACGCACCTCAGCAGGTTGGAGCCCTGCAGACAGGCTGCTTTCGTGAGAGAGGGCGTGAAAACAGATCAAAGTTGCAGAAGAAGTTTATTTTAACGTATTTCCTACAGCCCGGTCAGATTATATTTTTAAAAGTTCAATTATCTTCTGATAAACTCACCAGCCAAATTAGGAAACTAAATACAATTATTAAAGCATAAGAGAACAATTTCAGATTTGCTTCAAGTGCCAATTCAAACTTAACAAGCCCACAGATCCTGGCAAGTAACTCCACAAAGATCACTCAGCTTCATTTCAAACTAGAAGACCAGATGAATGCCTGGGATATGACTTACACTTATTCTCATGTTTTTAATCAAAACTTACACAGTCCTTCTGGCTGCCCAAACCCAGAACCAGGATTTTGTAAAAATGTATTCAGTTTCTCTATGGAATTGGGGGATTTGAGCAACTCCGTGCTGAGCTATCAAAGCAGTGCACAGAACTTACCTCCAGTGTGCAACACAGGGTCTGAAAACTTGGAAAAAATATTCCACATAGTGCAGCGTTTTGCAGAGCAATCTTTTATCCAGATGCTATCCCAGCAGCTGGGCTGATCTCCTCGAGAACTTTGGTAGAAATTTTTTTTTCCTGAAGAGAGCTTCCTCTAAACTCACATCTTGTTGGCCAAGAATTCCAAATTCCCATTTACTAAGCGGCCAGCAGTGCACCCTGCTATATACCTTATAGCCATGCTCCCAAGTGAGCGTGGCAGCTGATGTCCCACGGCACACACACGTTCATCAGAAGGGAGATGCTCACAGGTGAAGTTATCAGGAGTGGAAACTTCAGTATGCAACAATGCTGCGGGTGAAATTTCATCAGGCACATTTAACTTTACATGTCTTTGCATTTTCTCTCTTCCTATAGGCAGTGTGGGCTCCTGGACATCACGTCAGTGGCACTAATGAGGAGCAGTGCAGCTGCTGACCACCAGACAAGAGAAAATGATCTCTAACACAGGGAGTTAGCTCACCAGCTCAGCTTGTGGATTATTGATACCATTATGTTTAAAGGGCAAAGGACAAAAAGTGTGAGCACAGGACCCTTGCCTTTAACAGGGCTACCAGATATACCCAAAACATACTTTTAAGCTGCCTGCATTTATAAATTTTTGAGGCCCATATTCCAAGGAAAGGGAAAACCTTCCAAGCTGACAACTCCTCCCAGCAAGTTACAGAAAGGAGGTATTTAGGGGAGAACGTGAATTCCGATTCCTGATGGAAAAACATGCTCTTCTTGCAGCGATTTCTGTTGTTGTATTTTTGTATGGGGGTTAAAAAAGGTTTGATTTTGCAGTTTAGCATGTTGAGGCCTCTCAGTGCTCGCTGTCGGAGGGTGCCGATTACCCAGCTTCATTCATCAAAGTGTCACTTTTCTGACAGCCATTAATAAATATACTGCCAGAGCCCCTCACACCTGGCAGCCATGGCACACTGCAACACGCCGCTAACCTAATTTGCTAATTGCTGCTTTCCCCATTAATTTTAGTCCTGTCTTGTTTGGTGTTGACATGGAGGGAAAAAGAAAGAAGAGTGGGGAAAAAAGCAGGCAAGAAAGTAAGTGTTGGATGATTTCTGATTATTTCTTCACTTATTCTTCCCCCTTCATCACAATTTACTTGGGGATGTCAGCTTCCTATTTATGCTTGCCCTTTCCAAGAGGACTGGGAGCAGTGGCAGTTTGGGCACTGCTCTGTGAGGGCTTAACAACCTGCACACCGTGTGTTACCCACATACAAGCCTGGACTCTGGCACTGTGCTTCTCCGAGCTGCCCCCTAACCCGAGCTCCCAGCCTATGGCTGCACAATATTGGGGCTCGGGGTGCTCTGTCTCCCAGACATCATCAGTTTCAGCTTTGCCACACTTTGCACCTGCCAAAATCCCTGCTCTGTTAATTCAATTCCTGGCCACTCTCAAGTGGACATCACTCAGTTCCATTAATCATGTGATTTTCTGATAAATATCCTCTTTAAGGCCCAAGTACAGCCCAAGTCCTTTGTGACTGAGCTGGACTGAAACGCAGGTCTCCAGCCGAGGTCAATTAAGACAAGGAGTATCAGACCCATCAAGCCTTCAGGCAGTGATGAATTATTGTTGCAGCGCTAGTAAAAGTCTCCCTGCAGGACACTCACCAAGCTGTTGTACTTGGACCACACATTGGGGTCCATATGCTCCAAAGCTTTTCTTTGCCTGATTAAGTCTAGTGACGACTTCCCGCACCCACTGCTCCAGCTCTGCCTCCCCTTCTCTGAAGTGGGGCACAATCACTGGGGGCACGAAGGCTCCTTGGGCCCTGCACAGCCATCGCTTGGCCACCAACACTTGGCTAAGGACAAAGACATGCGTGTTCTGTAGAGCTTTCCATATCAGTCATCCTTTTCTCCAATTAACGCAAGAAAAGGGTGCACCTACCCCACAGGTAAGACCTGTATGCATCCTCCTGTCCCCTCAGCCAGGCAGCTTGGGTCCTTCTTTCTGGGTAAGCAGAGCTTCCCACTGTCAAGATGCTCAGACCGTAACCGCACAACATGAGAAATGGTCCTCGGGCCAGGACACTATCCACTGCCAGGCTATGCCAAATACAAGAATTTTGGATGTTTCCTTAGCACTGGGAGGAAAAGAATGAAGGTGCTAAAGGTGGCCAAATTCCACCTTTAGCAGGGGATTGCAGTCTGCTATGCCCACAGTGAATAACCCAGCCTCAGGCACAATCCAAACGCAGGGCATATTTTAAAAATGTTTGCAATGAGACGCTAGTAGATATGAACAAGAGAAGTTTTGCTTCTTCTGAACAGACTTTAGTGCAAAATGCATGTTTTTCCCTAAAAGAAGCAGAGAGTGCAAACAGTTTTAAATTGGATAATACTACAAGAAGGGTCAAAAATAATAGCTCAGATTGTTTTGAAGTGGTGAGTGGGCAGGAAAACCCTTCACTGAATCAGGATTACTATGATGATACTAGAGGATTAGCACAGGTCTGGAAGCAGGATTCAAGCCAGCCTGCCAGTTCAGGACATCGGACATTTTGACTGCCTTCGAACCCTCTACCTATTCTGACACTTAAAACTGTGCCGCAGTGGCACAGCCCTGCTCCCAGCATTTTCACTCACAGCTCTCCCTAAGCCACGGGTGAGATCTGTTTATGTTTCCTTTTGCCCAGAAGGGCCGGGCTGGCTCACACTCACCTTTACAGCTCCTCGCAGCGTCGGGCTGCTGCTCTGCCAGGAGCTGGCCCCACAGGCCGGGCCTTCCACTTCCAGGGGCCTTACAAGACACATACACTGTCCTGTTCTAAGTGGAGTTAAAAAGGCTCAGTAAAAAGTAACAGCACTTCAGCTTTTAGCCAAAAGCTTCCATTCATGGCCCTTTAAAGTTAAATTTACTGCCTCCATTTAGCAATGTCCCTGTGAAACTCCCTTCTGGAACAGGAAAAACTTGCGTGCAGTTCAGCTGTGCTGTGGCAAACAAAACGTTTCATTCTAGGGATCCAGCTATGCTTCTATCTGCCTTTATTTAGGTCTCTGTTCATTCCCTTTGGTGTTCAACAGCTCCCAGCAATCAGCTTGTCCTGCTCCCCACTGCTGAACTTTCTGCTATTGCTGAAGAACAGATCACAAGGAGGAAAGCCACCAACATGTCTTCTTCCCCATGACAGAAATAGATACAGCTTTATAGTGCTCCTTGGGCTGCTTCTCCCACTGCAGGCAGATCGAGAAAAACTAGAGAGGGCAGAGAATGAGTAAGACAATCAATGCTCTACCCCATAGTATGATAAATCCCATTTTTCAGAAGTCAAGGTTAGCTCAGGGCTTTAACTGCTCTGCAGGATCACCCCTGCCCTTTGAAGAACCAATTCATTTCCTTGCACAAGCCTCAGTGTGCCCTGACCCATCACCACTACACATGCCACGTGTTTTCTGTACACACAGCCTTCATGCTGAAGCCAAGAAGCTTTTCCCAGATGAAGTTTTATCAGAGTGGGTACATTTGCTGTTTAAAAAAAAAACCACTTCAGAGCATTTCCTAACAAAAGAGAAAATAAAGGAAAACATTCTGTTGAAAAATACCAGGTCAGATGGAGAGGGAGCCCTTTCATCTTCCATGCTCTGGGTTGGTTTTATTACACTGCGAAGCCATTTTACTGAATTAGTATCGTAATCATGGCAGTATAATGGGGGTATCAAGCACTGCAGCACGAGCCAGATCCCTCAGCTGGTACAAACCAGCATGGCTCCATTAACTTCAGTGGAGCCAATTTATATCAGCTGAGGATCTGCCCTTTAATTTTTACTACAGGAAAGCCAGACTACAAATGGGAGAAACCTATATTAAAAACAAAGATCTTCAATCACAGCAGCAAGAATGCAGAAATATTGGCTGAGTCAACTTTTATAGCAATGTTTTCTTTCTCTCCGAAGTGCTCAATTTTGAACACTCCCCTATAAAATTTTCCAAGCCTGGAGCAACTTTCCTCCTTCCTTTGGTTAAAACCCACTTCACCTGATGGAGGCAACAAGGCTCTGGAGACGCTCAAGTCCTTTCCAGAGCAAAGCAGGGCGTAGGGAACTGGTAGCATCCCTGCACTGAGCCATCTCAGACCCGCAGCCTGCCAACAGGGCAGTTGTGAAAATGGAGATCAGGCCACAAACATCTGCTCTTCTTAAGAAGCGTGACCCTTCCCACAAGGAGAAGGTTACTCCCCCAGCCCCCTTTGGAATGCTACTGGGTCCCTCAAATGAAAGCGCACCGAAGAGCTCAGGACCCCTCAGCAACCTTGCAGTAAGCACCTTTTGTTCAAAGCCCAGAGCTGTTAATTAAAGACTGGTGATTAATGATTAAACTCCACGTGGTTCCTATCTCAGGCTTAAAAAGTCCTCAGGATGCTGACTTTGCTGAAGGTTTCAGTGTGAAGTTCTAGGATGTGAGGAGCTATTTATAGAGAAGTCCATCAGAGTGCTGAAAGGAAGTGCTCCTTCCACATAATTAAGAAGAAGAAAATACAATTTCCAAAAAGCATAAAGGTCAAATATTCAGATTAGGTAAATAAGCTATCTGCCTATATGAGCCGCAGCCAGAAATGAGAGACTATTTCTGCTTGGACTTTCCCCACCTGAGTGCATTCAGCTCTTGGACTCAGGTTTCTATCCTGAATATCCTCTCCCAGGGAGTTTGGAATTCATTGTCCATAAAGATCATGGATCCTCATGCCATATTGCATTCATGAATAACGAATACAAAGGATTTCTACATGCAGGGTCTGACACGTGGTTAAGAGCAGCGTTTATTCGGCCTGCTCGCACCCTGGCCTCTCAGTGCAACCAGCTCAGCCTGAGTGGCACGGGCTGTGGAAATGAAAGTTGGAGATCTCTGAGTCCTACACTGTTGTGAATGAACGCTTTTGGAAGCTTTGAAAACTGTTTGAAGTTTAAATAATTTTAAGACACTGGTAATATAAATAATTTGGGTTCCTAGCTTTTGGGCTTTGCTGACCCATTGCAGGCCAGGTTTCTTTCCTGATTATAAACTCTTTCTCTGACCACATTCAATTACAGAAGGTTGATTTTTCCTATGAATGTTTGGAAAAAACCTCTCTTCTTACAGAAATGTATATACTAGATCTTTCCCAAAGGCTAATAGCTCCTCATGGCACTGAATAGCCGAGCACCGTACCAAGTCATACAAATGTTTTCACAGCTCCTCATTTGCTTCAGTTCAGCAACTCACAAAATCTAGGAAACGATGGTTGGAAGGGCCCTCTGATCCCACCTGCTGCTCTGGAGCTGTTGCCAGCGTTAGGCCAGGGCAGGCCATGGTTTTGGTTCCACAAATAAGATGGGCCACTTCGTCCTGTGCTATACCTGTGCAGTTATTTCTTAATCAAAGGCAGCTATGCTGATCAAGCATGATTTGCCCTTCATAAACCCATGCTGATTTTTCTGATTCTCCCCTTGTCCTCTCAAGCCCATGGGTTTGAAATTCACCTTTGGGTGGATTCTCTCTGACCCCATAAATTCAAATACATCTGACTTCTCTGAGAAGTCCCTAAGCACCTGTTCCTCCACTTCTGCATTCCCTTTTCCTTCCCACCACGATTTTGACAAGAACTTCATGTACCTTTTCTTTGGTTTCATAGCAAACTGCAATTTTTTTTTTACAAAGGACATTGCAAGTCCCTTGCTCACCTCCATGGCATTAACTGTGAGAAAAGATTGCTGTGCAGAACTGCCCACACCGTGGCTCTTCTGATCAGCACTCAGAACAAAATCCTCTCTCTTGATTTTCTTGACAAAATTATTTTTACAATATATTTTGCAATGCTTTTGCTTTCCAATTTCATGGTCTTTCTACAAATATGGTTTATAAACCAGACCATAGCTTTTCCATATATTCCACATGTGCCTGTTTTGTATGCAGAAATATTTTTGGGTTTTGGCTGGTGACTGCTATCATTGGAGCTATGTGGTTTCAAAAATGTCTTCTTACGACTATCCTAGTAAAGGAGTGGCACTTCTACTTAGTCCATAATGTTACATGACTGGAATTCATTATATGGTTTTCTCTGCTTTGCTTTAGCTTGTGAAAGAATGCATTTGCAACACAGTGCCCCAGGCAGTTCATCAGCACCAGGGCTCAATCCCAGCATGACAGACATTACAGAGTCATGGAATATTCAGAGATTATATTAAGGTTACAGACACTATGTGTATATCCTTATCCATCCTAGTGATAGCTCTCCTGGCTCCACGATTAAGATAAAAAGTGCTTCCTGGAAAAAAAAAAAAAAAGAAAAAAAAAGATGCTGTTAGTGGTTAGTTAATGCAAGCCTTGAATACTAAAATGAGATGAGTAATATGTCTTTTGAAGTTTGGCTACACAGAGGGAGGGAAATCTCACATGTTGGTTTGACCTGGCTCAAAGCTTTAACCAACAAAAGGCCTAAAAAGACATGAAATAAAATAACGAGTCTAGATTAAAATGGTCATTTATGTTTAACCCAAGGTGTTATAGGTACAAAACTAGGCACAGGAAGATCCCCTCTCTTTCCAGTCCTCCAGGACATACGCACACTCCAAGGTCCTCACTGTATGGTGGAAAACAGAAGAATGAAAATGCAATCAAGCTGCTCATTTTTCAAGGTAGGTTTGACTTGAATTACTCCTGTTTCCAACAAATAGCACTGCACTGTCAACAGCATGATCTATGACCATTCTTTCTGTGGACGCTATGAAAGGACGGCAGGTTTCACAAGACTGAGGAAGAAGATGTGGCTCTAAACCTATGTTTCACTCAGACTGGGTGTCTTTGAGTAAGGTCCAGGAATGTCAAAATGAAGGTAACCCACAAGATGAAAGCATCTTAATGAGCAAGTCTGTAATATTTTGAGAGAGAAGATCTGCTACTACTATTGCAAAGATTCAGAGCTTGGCGTTACCTACAGAGCCAAAGAAAGCAAGCATGGGTTACACTAAAGATTTTAAACTGAATGTAAAAGAATAACACTTCAAATCAGACATATTCCAGTGGGCTGCCATTCTGAAGTAAATCCAGCAGCTCTTTGGAAATCAGTGGGTTACTCCTTGCTAAACTGAAAGGGAAGTTTTGCATGATGCTCTTAATAGTTGTAGCAGAACACAAACATCTGTGTCCAATTCCCCACTGATAGGGCCCTTAGTTACCACAACTGTAAACTACCTATTTCACAAGAAAGTTAGAAAGCCAGCATGAAAAGCCTTTTTGTGCTGACAAATGCCATTACAATGAAGTATCACCTAAACTCAAGTCTAGCCAATTCCCTTTGTTTCCAATTTTCACACACACCAAAGACTTAAGCAAAACAAGTCAGTAATGTGACAATGGAAGATAAATGTATAATGCATGAACACCAGAGGAAGAGAGTTAGAAAGCAATTGCAAGTACAACGAATAGGTCCGTTCCAGAATGGGAATAATTAGCCCTTTAATTAAACTTATCTTGCTGCTAGACAAGAGCAATGCTCAGCAACACCTGGCCTGGAATGTTCCTGTCTCTGCAGGCAGCAGATGGAGCACACAGACATGATCCACCTCCCTCCTACCAGGTCCACAGTTGCCTGTGCCAGCAATTAAGGTCTGGGACAATGTCTGAGTTATTGTGAATACTGCTAGATATTTCCTTATCCGATTTGTTCTCCGTAGGTAAAGCAGGACTTTTCTTGCTGCTGATAGTCCTCTCTTCCTTCCCCTCCTTTCTGCTGTTCTGAGACACACTCCTCTTTTCATCCTTGGCAACACAGAAATAAACTCGGATTTTGCAGCGACTTGCATGCAAGTATTTCTCAAGGACTTCAGCAGGGCTTTGCTGGAACAAACTCATCCAAGTGGCTGCCAGCGCAGTCCTGAAGGTGTTAACCTCTGAGTTAACTGCTTCTTTGACCCTTCGGTACACTGATGGGGAAATCATTGAGATGTCAGGCCTTGGGGGTCCTATCACATCCCTCCTGAAATCATTACAATTAATGACAGAAACGGGGCAGTTAAAAGCCTGTCTGTTTCTGTGACCTTACTCCAACAGCAGCCGGCCTGGGAGAAACAAAACATAGGAGCAAGTCAAGCAGCCTTAGCGAGATACATAACAGCATATTTAGTATCTAGTGATAACATTATTTCCATGTATCAGGACATCTAAACCCAGGCAAACTTCCATTTCCCATTACTGCATGGCAAATAGCTCCTTAATGTAACCATATGTCATATGAGAAAGTATCATCTTTTGTTTATATTAAATTTGCAACCTGATAAATCATTATGATATCTTTCATTTTCTCTTGTGAGAAACACAATGATCAATTGCTCACTACGTGTTTTCTCCTGGCAGCTCAGGCTTTTATTCACTTCTATCACATCAGGGATTCCTTTTCCGAGCTGAAGAATCCAAAGTTCACATCTCCACATAGTGTGACTAATTATTTGGTATATTTACATCACCTTTACTACCCTTTGCTCTACCTTTTCTATTCCCAACATGTACATGAGATAAGAGGACAAAAACATCACATTCTATTCAAACTGTACACACACCAAAGATTTCCACTTTGAGTTGATAAGAGAGACATTTCTGCAAAACTGCCTCCCAGATCTCTTTCCAGAATAGTAATATCTTACTCACAGCCCATGACTGAGCATACAAAGCTAGGATTTATTTTCCCCATTTCCTTTCCTTTTCATTGAACAACTTGAGATCTTAGCCACCTCTTCATCACTCACTCAGTATCCAGAAGTTTCCCAATTCTTTGCCCTGTGTAATGCAGTGGTTAATCTCAGCACCTTTTCAGTCCTCTCACTAGGAGCTGGCAGGGCTATCCGCTGACAAAACAGCTTTCACAAAACAAAACTTGCACTGAGTCAAAAACAGAAGGTCACATTTGAACTGAAAATTTCATGTAATGATTTTAATTTAATTGGCCTGGAGTTCATTGTGGGAGAAGCTCAGCAAACTGTAGAGCATACTGAAGTGTGGTGATGTGAGAATTTTAACCTAAAACCACTCAAATGTTAGGCCGTAGCTTACCTTGTACCAGGCAAAACCAATGCATGTTTCTCCTCCTAAAACATGCAACTTCAAAAGGCTTCCTCATTGTTTTGCAGCAAAAATGTGCATGAATAATCTTTCTAATTGATTCAGTTTTAATGAGTAATGTTCTTTATCTGAGCATTTAGTCAAGAACCAAATAAAAAATTCATCCAACACTCTTAGTATAATAGTTTTGCCTATCCCACATATCTACAGCATCCATCACAGCGGGACTTAGCAAGATTAAATGGCACAAGGAAAGCAGTTTCTGTGATTGCTATAGTACCATCAGCACACAGGGGACTCTTAAAGTCCTGAAAAGCCAAAACCTACTGTCTTTAAAATTTGGATTGCAAAACCAATGAGAAGAAAAAGAGTCCTGTAAGGATAGAAACACTGGGAAATGTAAGGCTTACAGTAATGCATTAGAGTTGGTTGAATAATAATAAAACTAGACTCATTAATATGTTCACAAATAAGCATGCCAGATTTCTGGGGTGACATTAATCATGGCTTGCAATTATTCACTTGAAAAATCAGCATGAGAAAACTGAACATGATGTTGCATCCATTTTAGTACACTTTCTTTCTGTGAAAATTCATACCGGAATTTAGTGACTACTATTCTCTTGTTAGGAAAGTTCTCTTATCCTACGCAGCGACATTGATTTGGAGTCTATTAGAACTAACCAAAAGAGAAAAAATAGTTTTCTCAAGGGAGCTTGTCCAATTCCAAGAAAAAAAAAAAGACATTTTAATACATTAGAATATTTACCACTAAACAGAAAAAAAGCAACCTTTTCAGTTTCTAACTGATTCTTCACAGGAAGCATTTTACTTGGAGCAATACAAATTTTTCAAGCGTGAGACAATCATTGACCATAAACAAGAGCGTAATGGCTAATAAAGCGATCTATAAGTTAACTGTGTCCATTTGTTAGAATATTCTTCTTTGTTATAGCCATTGTTTAAAAGAAGGAAAAGACAGATAAAGTAAAAGTAGAGAAAGGCTCTGCACACAAACTGGGCAGCTGGAGGGACGCAGCTGATTTTTATACTGAACTAAATTCACCATTTTGTTACTGGGAGGGAGATATTTGGAGTTTAGTTAATATTTGTGCATCAGCAGCTGCTAATATTGCACCCTAAAGCCCACGAACCCCAATAATGTCAATTCTCCAACACAAGCATCTAAAAATACAGTGTAGTTGGGGTCAGAAGTTGTTACATTTTAAGAGAGAAATGTATTTTTTTAAAGAACTAGCCAAAGGTGACTTTATTCACACAAAAAAAGGGGCAAAAACTCAAAACCTACTTCTTTCTTCCAAGTATTTCTGACAATTTCCTTGAACCATAATCCCTGTCAGTGGTGTATGGCCAACGTTTCTCAGGACACAAAAGGAGAGCCAGCTCCATGCTCTAGAAGTATTAGGTCCAAAATACCAGTTGTGATTCTGGACAGTCAGGTGACAAAAGCTGATACTGATCACCAAGCAGTACGGAGACCGTGGGGTGGAGGTCAGCAGACGGTCCTGTCTGAGAACAGGACACAGCTCTCACAAAAGCCTCTGCTGGATCGTGGATCCATTCCCAGTTTAGGCCTCACCTCCAGCCCCAGTCTCCTTGCAGCAATGCAGACATGCCACGAGAACAAATGTGCCTAAAACACAACCAAGGAGCAAAAGAGTAGAAGACCAGACATGGAGCTGATGTGAATATGGGCACAACAGCTCCAGTTGCAGCAAAAGGTCACCTCTGAGAGCAATGACTGGTTTGCCCATCTCCCGAGGATGAAATGGGGGCTTGTTCCCACTCCATGCCACATCTCCCTTCCTTCGGCTGCTAGAGCCTGCAGCAGAACCCAGCAGCCCAAGGAGACACTCTGTCCATAGCATCCACAATCTGGGCGCAATTAGAAACACAAATTGACCATTACGTCCTTTATTAATCTACTCTAATTTTTATGATGTGAAAACACCTAATTTCACTGCTTTGGCTACTGGCCCCGAACATAACAAGTTACATGGGACTTGTCTCATCAAAATATCATCATGTCTAAATAGAGGATCTGTCTGAACCACAGTGAAAATGAGTAATGATCACAATTATGGCCCGTATAACAGTCCAATAAAATCTAATTAAAATGATCCACATCCCATCTGCCAACAGCACATAAGCAACACCAGCCATAGGGGGGCAAAGGGGGAAGTAAATAACACTGTCTTCTTTTTTTAAAATACCAAATATTTCAAGATGAAAAAGCTACGTATATTTTATCACCAGCTCCAAACTGTGCTGCCAAAGGACTTCTGTGACAACTTTCTGTGATGACTTAGAGCAATTCCTCGCCCTAAAATTATGAGATATTTTGGGGGCTGCTCCTTGAGAGAACATCCCGTGAAGAAGTTCTCTCAAAGCAAACTTTTCAGCAAGTCTGTGCAGTTTGAGTCCCTAGGCATATTTTCAATTGAATTTAAGCCCTGAGAATCCTGGCTTTCAGTAGTTCTTAATGACATAAGTACATCTGTACAAAAAATGACTTTGGGGCATCATTCCACTGGTTGTTCTATTCTCAGGACAGCAGACAAAAATAGCACCATGTCTTATTTTCCTTACTTAGTGTATCTCCAAATTTGGAACCTCCCTGGGCTTTCTACAGCCAATAATAAATACAGTTCAAGTGACTTTCCACCTCCCTTTCTCAGGTATCTGTTCTCTGTTTTGAGCCTGTGCAGCTAATACTTTGCTTTCTGATTATATAAACTACAAAGTTACCAATAAGAAAAGTTGTCCATAGGCAAAACTGTATCACCTTACTACCTGAACAGAAAACATTTAGATTAACACCATGTTCCACTTACCTTGCTGAATGTTTAAGGGAACCAAAAACCAAAAGACAAAATACAGAAGTTTAGGGAAAAAAGGGTGCTGAAGTCAGATTTAGGATGGAAGCTAGAATATGTTTTCTCACTCAGAGGTGCTATGAAGTGCACTACAAAGCCATGACTGGAAAGAAACCAACGTGAGAGTAAAGAGGGAGCAAGCTGGAGACCAGGAAGAGTAGATGCTTCAGTGTGCTTGAGATATCTTTAGGAATGGTGAAGATTACAACCAAAGCAACACTCAGAGTTTGAATAGTTTTACATATATTGAAAAGAAGTGAAGTAAAGCTAGAGACAGTCCATCCTGAACTGCAGGCAACAAAAGCTCATGCTAGGTTTCAGCGTGTTTGTCTGACTGCAGCTTGAGCTTTGTTCCGAGAAACCAACCATTATTTCAGAGGGAGAAATCAGCTTTGGATCCAGCTGCTGTCTGGAACCCACCAAGCAACAGACCTAGAGAGTAGCAGCAAATCTGCTTTGCTTTAGCTGGGATATTCACCAATGCCAAAAGCTAGGATCACTCTTTCTGTACTTGTTTTTCTGTATTTGTGTTCTGTAACTGATAGATTGGTGGAAGAATGAAATTTTCTCCTTTTCTCCATAGTGTGGCTATTCTTTACAGTTGGCTTTGGCCTTGCAGGGTAGATGGTTCCTGGTGGTTTGAAATGCATGCTTGACCTGTTGCTGGCACCAGCATTCATCCAAGCATGGATAACAGTCTGCAGCATCCGTTCCTTAAAATTTAACCATTCTGAGCAGTTCTTTCTGCACAGATGCAAATAAATGGATGTGATTCAGTCTAGAAGTGGTGGGACCATTCCTTAGATCAGTGGGAACTCAGCTTTCACCCCACCTCAGGTGTATTCATTCAGAAGAAGTGTGCCTCATTACCATATAATCTTCCTAAACGTTTCTTGCAACCTCGGCCTGTTATCACTGATTTGAGAACCACAGCCCTGATGAGCTCCCTGACTGCTTGCTCCCAGGCTGTCTCTCTCCCAGGAGCACACTTGCTGTTGCTCATCCTCTGTTCTTCCTTCGCATCAACCACAACTGCACTCTGTATGCTAAATCCAAAAATATTGCTTTTATGCTTGAAGTTAAGAATGTTATATCTTGACATTTTATTCACCAATCAATTCATATATACAATCTCATAAATATTTCTATGTCAAGATACTAAAGCCATCCAAAATTTGAAGCTTCCTGAAGAGGAGGGGGTCCAAAATGAAAATGAATTTTCTTCTAGCTGAATTCACCAAAGATGCAGTCTATTCTGGCATAATCTACTATTAGTCTCTATTCATCTGCAAAATGTTTCTCTCCCAGTTGCCCCTCTACTGCAGGCATTTAGCACCTTACTGCTTATTTATGATATAGGTATGATCCATTTACATACTTCTTGGCCAACCCAAAGTAGTGCAATTTTCTTTTAAATGATGCAGAAGGCTTCACAGCTTTGCTTTTACTGTGCTTGCTCAAATCTCCATAACCCCTGACTGACAAAGAAGTTCAGGAATGCAGAGACACAACAGTGGTCTCCAGCATAAGTGTTTTGATAAAATGAAAGAGGGAAAATACATATTATACATATCACCTCTAGGAAACAGTAATCACAAAAGTTATTAAACATTCTGTCAAAGGCTCTGCAGACTCCTTTTCTCTTTTTTGGTTTTGTTAGCAATAAAGGCAGGTTGCTAATATTTGTCACTTTCAAATTCATAATTTACTTCTCAAAAGGCAGCAAAGATACATTATATTTTCATAAAAGACTATGAAGTTGTCCAATTTTCCAGAGCTGCAGGAGTACTGAAATGCTGTGCGGTGGCACAGGTCCTTTCATGCATTATGAATACAGTGATTTTACAATTCAAAGTGACAGTTCTCACCTTTCCCGTTGCCTGGCAGCACTGGGCAATGCTTTAGGAGACGCTGCATCTTTCAGCATCAGCAAATGCAAACCCCTTATGAAGGCAAAGGGACCAATGAGAGACTGATGGAGACACTCAAAATGCCATTACTGTGTTTGGGGAAGGGATTTGGTCCTTTTGTCCAAGAATTTCCACAAGTAGGAGCAGTAGTACTTCAGTGGTCTAAAAAATTTCATTGGAAATCACTGGGATCCAAGTTTTCACTGCTAACTCTGAGTTAGTAATCTACAGCAGAAGCAGGTAAATTTTATAAACTCTGCTGGTATATTTTGATGGCATAGGTGTGCAGGATTGGGCTACCCTAACTTCTATGGCCACAGCATCTTATCTTCAGGTTGCTCCATGAGTTACCATACCTTACAGATTAACATAATATCTTCGGTTCTCCCTGTTATAACAGGCTTTAATTGGCTTCTGGTGAGAACATTCCTATTGGCTTGGTCTCATGGAGTCTCTGGTGTAAAATTAAGAGTTGCATTCATAACACAGCTCTTTCTGGAGCTAGAATCCAGAACTCACCAGGCACCCTATTGCAATGAAATTTATATCAACTTAATATCCTTCAGACCTACATACAGTATATGCTTAAAACAAGCTGAAAAGGATTGCCAGTTTGCCTACTGTCTGTAATCAAGCTTCAGTCTTTTCCAGTTCTTGAAACAAAATCTTGCATCTGCACGCTCACTGAAGCCAGCTTTGCCTGACAGAGCAGAGAGCAGAATTTCATTTTTTCCAAGCTCAATATAGACATAGAGCACAGTTTCTTACTATACAGTAAACTCTGATTGGCTTGAGAAAGGTTTATTTAAATTCTTTTAGGGAAATTGGAGCCCATAGACACTGAGTTTGCTATCCATATACATGCCAAGAGACATGCCAAGCCTCATCACATCCTGCAAAAAAACCTCCCATTTGAAAATTAAAGACAGGTTCTGAAAGCTCTCTCTTCCTGAAGCATTGATTTTGCTACATAGTTAATTCCACAAGATTTGAAATTTTACTCTCTGCTTTAATATCCTCCTTTTCCTAAAGCCTTGAAAATGTCCACTGACAGCCATTTGTGATGTTCTTTTTCACTATAAATTAAATCTTATTCTCTGTTTTCTTCCCTCCCATTTTGAGAGAGCTTATTTCCAAAACTATACTTCATACACTAAAGAAACCTGAAATAATTCCAGATCTTAAGTCTGGTCAATATAAATATTTACTGATGAAAAAGTTCACAGTAAATGGGTGCACCTATAGAGAACAACAGCAAGCAAACAGCAAACATGTAGAATGGGCCATATGACATACATGCATAATGGGAGGGAAAGAAGAAGTGCCTTTATTTGCAAAACAAAAATCTGCATTTCCTATTGCACATGAAGGTCCCCACACTGCCATACAGAGAGGGCAGTGAATTATGTATCCTTCTATGGCCAAAACGATGGGGGGGCTACTACCATATGAAAAGGACTGGAAAGACCAAGCGAGCAAGGGAGACGGAAGGTTTGTTATATCAAATGAGATTCAATACTAACACAGCTCACTGCTACAGATCCTGAATCCAATATCTTACATGAGACGGATAATGACATAGTCAGTGGGAGGTCCTTCCAAGAAGGGGAAATCTACAGTTACATTCTTATATTTTTTATCCCTTTCTATCTTCAGCCTTTGCAGAAGAGATGGGATGTTTGTCTCATCTCTACTTTCATCACACACACACACATGAGAGACCAAAGCCAGAAATCCACATGAAAGTGGCTTTCTATCAGGACTTTGAGAATTCAGCTAGGAAGAGGAGGCGATGGTGTGTCCTCGGTCATAGTGCCTTCCAAATTAATTCAGGTATTAAATAAGCATTCGGGTGTAAAGGGCCAAATTCCCAGCTTGTGCAAATGATGCTAAAATAACTGAAGTCAAATTAATTCCACTGATTTGCTCCTAAATCCCCTAGTTTATTTCTGACACATCCACAAGCGACATTACAGACTGCCTCTGCATATTCATATGCACCTTTGCATATGAATAACAAATTCCCATTTTGAAAGAATCACAATAGCAGAGAGAAGATATCCTCAAGTCCTAATGAGCAGTGGTAAGATTACATAGGGAATTTTGATAGATATTAAAACAGGGCCTTTCGTGTTCCATGTTGGCTCACTGTGCATACAGCAAAAGCAAAGTAAGATGGCATTGCAATGATCATTAGCACAAGCTCGGCAACAGAAAGGCTCCAGTACTTCCCAGCACGGATCCAGTAGTACAGTAAATATGGCTAAAACGGTGGTTTACAAGTAGTTTCCAGGATGAGTGGATATACGTGTATATACTACATGTCAGTGGTTGGACTAGACGATCTTAGTGGTCTTTTCCAATCTTAACAATTCTATGATACTACGACATTAGGAGCTAACTTAGCTGTGTTCTTCTTACTGTATAAAAATAACCAGCTCTAATAGCTAAGTTGCATAACACAAAAGAGAAATTACTCATTTAAAGAAAAAAAATAAGATGAACTTTATCCTAATAAAGAAGAATGGCCACATTAACTGACCTGTAGCCAGAAGCAAGCTGAAACCCTTCCTTTTGATCAGTGCAGGCTTGTTTTAGTACAACATCCTGAATGTTTCTACTAATGTTGGTTTTACATTTGGCATTCCCAAAAAGCTGTACTGGGGTTGCTACTGCAGTAAGATATATCAGCACAAATATGTCTGCCCAGTGTCACATCAATACAAACAGGACTTCTGATGCTTGATTGCTGCTTTATGGGACTCTGCAGACACCATTGTGTGCAGAGCATAAATATTTATATGTGACGTGTTTGTGAATACGTGTGCGTACCCGGGACCAGCCAGGCCTAGTTAATCAGCTAGTTTGAAAACTTCATTTCTTTCAGATAAAAAAGAAAATTCTATTAACATATCAATAGCATATACATGCTGAGAGAGTGATTACCCCTCACATCTTCTGGATATCCAAGCACCCAGACCCGGCTCCATTAACGCCCTATCTTAAATATTCTGTCTCGGCATCTCTCATTTCTCTCCCACTCTTTCTTCAGACTTTCTTCTCTCTTATCTGCCATTCCTCTTTACCCTCTTCCATCTGTCTCATTTCTCCCCTTCCATTTCCCTTGTTCACCCATCTTTCCCTTCCATCATTCATCACTCCCTTGTCCTCCTTTCCCTTCCCCCTTTCTCTTTCCCCCTTCCCCTCCTGCTCTCCCTCTCCCACCCCGTTTCTCGCAGCCTCTCTTCGCTTGAAGTTTCCACCTTGTGGTTGTGTACTGCTGACTTCACATTTGCTGTGGTGTGAACTTCACATCTGTGAGTGGATGACAGGAAAGATTAATAACCCCGCGCTCCCCTTCTCCTTGACTGTGGGCCTATCTAATGAATAAATATATAAATAAATAACAGAGCTTAAAATCACTTAAATAGAGACCCAGAGCCTGGGAGAAAACAGCATTTTGCTGAATCTAGACTTTAAATTAAAAATAAAAACAGCAACAAAAAACCCTGCAACCTCTAATGATCTCTAGTTTACATACTCTGCATTTTTTTTCCCCGAAATACTTTATAAGGGAAAAAAGAAAAGTTAGAGGCAATGGAATGAGCCCTTTCTCCTGAGCCAATTAAAGGAAGAGTGGTTTAAAGGCAATGATATGGAAGATGTAGGAAATGTGTGGTAAGTCATCCAGACGCCCTGCAAAATGATGAGCTGTCACACGTGGCATCAGCACAGGAGCCATCAGGAATGACACGCTCTGCTGTAAGTGCTGGAACAAGGCAGCATCTCCATCCGTTGTCAGCTTCTCCATGCAAGACAAAAACTCTGCCTTTGGCTCCAGACCTGATCATACCACACACAGCAATTTGTCCACATAGGTGCTTCCCTTCACAGTTTAGGTTTGACTACTTTGGGGCCAATTCTTCATTTGTAAGTTGATCATTTGACTTAGTTAAGTCTTAAATAAGCCGGAGGTGGGCAGAGCTCGGAGCTCGGGCTGCAGCACGTCTTCAGTGTGGTTAGAGGGTGCAGAGCTCTTCCCGCTTCATCCCTCATTCCTCTTCCAGGCTGCAGAAAGCCTTAGCAAGATCTTCTGAGGGAAGGGGCATCCCGCCAGGGGTTCATGTGGGAGGTGTTTCACAGCAGCCTGCCCAGTCTGTGGCAGTAGGTCCACCTGACAGAGGTCACAACAGCAACATGTCCTGTGATGTCAAGCCGCTACCATCAGGAATGTGTGCAAAAATGCCATTACAAATCCCTCAGTTTGATGCAAGCGCATGCAGCAAAAGTGGATGCACAAAACGTAAGCATCCAGGGGAAGAGGGGAGAAATAATTCAGTTGTGAACTCCACTTTCTACTCTAAGGAAAAGTCTCACCAACTCCCATGAGGCTATTGCAGGAGCAAGAAGTGAGGAGCAGCCTTCAGGCACCCACCCAGACCCACTCTGCTGCCCTGGAGGAGGTCCAATCCCACCACAGGGGCAGGGGCTGCACTGGGACTGGAGGCAGCTGCTTCCATAGACAAGGGGGGAGCAGCACTAGTGGCTCTGGGCTTGGCTCGGGCCCAGCCCCAGGCATGGGAGCAACCAGCAGGCCGCTCTGCACTCACATCCTGCCCCAGCCCACAGGCAGCCCGCAGGCCTTGTGCTGCTGAGGCTGAGCTCTGACTGCTCTCAGAGAGGCAGCAGCAGCTTTCTCCATCCTAATACACCTCCAACTTTAGTTCTTCTCTCAAGAGTTTTTACTCACATGCAACCTGTCTTTTTTTTCTAAATGAAGAAAATACCCCTTCTCCCTGTTTTTAAGTATTACTTACTTTAAGTCTTGCTTTTCATAACTGATGAAGAAGAATCAAGGAAGGCATTCTGGTTGAATGCTAGACAAGCTCTCTTAGAAAAACTGCCCCTCATCTCATTACCTGCTGCCCCCAGCCCCAGGCATAGAATCACAGAATCACCAAGGCTGGAAAAGACCTCCAAGATCATCCAGTGCAACCGTCCACCTACCACCAATAGTTCCTCCCTAAACCATGTCCCTTAGTACAACACCTACACATTTCTCAAACACCTCCAGAGACGGTGACTCAACCACCTCCCTGGGCAGCCTATACCAGCACCCAGCTGCTCTTCCAGAGAATAAATTTTTCCCTGATATCCAACCTGAATAGATTGGGGGAATCCCCACATCAACACCTCTTGACTATGTGGGGTTTTTTTCACAAGTGTGGGGGAAGGAGAACAGAGGTAGGAATAGTCATGCTTATATACAGCCTCAAGAACCAAAAGGCGCTGTATGAAAGTCCTAACACAGCTATAATTCAACCTCTACTTCTCACAAGCGGGCACCCCCTGTTCACAGCGTTACTGCTTCCTGACCTGGCCTTGGTGAGCAGAGCCCTGGGTTACCCTTCAAGTGACACCGCATCAGCTACCAGCATCGCACCCCGTACCTCTCACAGCAGGCAAATCTGGTCATCCAAGCACCCACCTGGGTTACTGCGATAAAGGCTGTTAAACTATCTGTAAAAGATAACTTCTTAACTGTAATAATACTAATAATAACAACCCATGTGACAAACATAAGCCAACCTACCTTGTTTTATTGTGTTGAGGAGGTCAGCAGCTGCCCGTAACCTGCAGCCTTCCAAGAATCCAAGCACAGACAAACGGACACGGAGCACATCCCCGCTGACACGCGTACACCTGGGGGCTTTCACCACACAGATTTACCTGCTGAGTTCCCTACAGTCTCATGGGAAAACCCTTAGCGAAAAGATAGATATCCTGTCATCTTTTCATAAATATGCATGTATCGCACACATACACATTATTTAAATGGTAGTTTTAAAATTACTGTTGTTAATGAAGAAAAATCCTGGGCCTAATCCTGCACTTTTCACTTAGTAACGCACCCACGGCTGTGCCCTGCAGGACCAGGCTCAATGCACTTTATTTTAGAATTCTTTTCCTGCCTTCTAATTTTAAAATAAAGCAATTTTTCCCCCTTGAAATTTTGCAATATCCGTGAATAATAAACTGCTCCAAAATGACAGTGACCTTCAGGTTTTAAATTTGAAAAGAATTCTAGATGGGAGAAATAAATGCAGTGTAAATAACCACTGGGTAATTAAATTTATTTTTAAATAGCATCAAAGTTCAGAAGAAAGAGAATAACAAAGAATCTCTCCTACAGACAGGCACAAAGGCTGTGTCTGTATAATTAGTTATCTAGCAGTAACCAAAGTCTTTTTTATACGGATTGATTATTTTTGAGATTGCATCTTGCAAATCTGAACGAGAAATGCTTTTTGTGCAGTGTTCAAACATGAAGATGCCTTTGGTAACACTACAGGCTGAGGATCCCAAATAGATATTTAATTTAGATTGAGCAGGACACTTATGCCACGGCAAATAAATCAGTTTATTAATGAAAGTCTTTTCATTGATGTTGGGTGGCTATAATATCTATGGAATTGCTGTTAATCCAAAATAAATGTGTTTAATAATCAATTGATATTTGTTTATTGTGCAGTAATTGTCCTATTAGATCAGAATTAAATGCCTATTAGGACATGTTAAACTAAAGTGTAACTAAGACTTTTGAACAAGGGAATAATTAATAATTCTCTTGCTTCTTGAAAAGGAGTAACAAATTAATTGTCAAAATATTGTAATGTATGTTGTGAAACCCCATAAACGAGAACTTGGAATTGTTAAGAACAAAGAAGAGATAAATGTTCCTAAGAGCAGATTAAAAATTCTACATTATAATTATTACATTTAGTAGATTCTCTTTTGCTGGATTTTAATAACTCTAAAGTCTTTTTTTTTTTTTATGCTGTTTGATGCTTAGGAAAAGAAAAGAGAGGAAGGGAGATCGCAGTTTCCTCAGTTACTTGCAGAATCGCTGCTCTCGCTCTGACCGGGTTTTTCCTTCCAAAGGCAGTTCTGTACTATTGAAAATTCCAAAGTTTTTTTGCTTTTTGATTCTTTATAAAAGGAGATTTTCTTTCAAAGAAAAAAAAAAAACATTAGTTAACTCACTGGCTTTAATTGCAAACATATCCCTTCCCATGAGCACAGCGCTCGATCGAAACGCCAGCAATAAATGTGTGAAGGCATCCATCAGTTTCATGCTCCTGCTGTCAGTTTTTTTTATTATTATTTTTTCCCCAGAAGTTGCAAAACGCCGCCGTTCCCATCCTGGGGGCTGAGTCGGGCTCCGCTGCTTTCAGGGAGCGCGGGGTCACGCGCTGCAGGGAGCGGAGCGCCAGCACAGCCGTGCGGGAACACGGGAGCAGAAGCAGAGCCATGAGATCACGCAGCAGCTGGGGGACACGGCCTTGGGTTGGGGCTGGGGGGAGCAGAGCCCCTGCCTTCCTCTCACAGAAGGCAGGAGATGCTTGTCTGCTATTAGGAACATCTGAGCATCCTCAACGTAAAGGAGATGAACTCGTGTACCACCAAAGACACGCTGGGTTCCTGCATTGCCCCACTGCGCTCGGTGCACGCGGCCACAGCGCTGGTGTTTGGCAATAGGGCGCAGGGTGAGGAGGAGGCAGAGCGGCTCATTTCGACCTAACAATAGTTGTGCTTTATAGAGGAACCAAAAAGCTGGAGCAAAATGACGCCTTTCTTATTAGTTGCTGCTCAGGAAGCTGCAGCCTCGTCCACTCCCGACAATTCCCTCCGTGAGCCACATTCAGATCCTAACCTTGCTCTTTTCCTTAACACCTCGAAACAGAAGAAAAAATTAAGAAAAGGAATTCAGTGCGTTTCCAAGTTCTTTTAGACAGCCGTTGGGTTACAAAAAGAAATAATGCCCACCACTAAGCGCCCAGTAAAAAATAAAATAATAATCAAATCTTCCCTAGGCTTAGGAAGCCAAACCGAAACAAGCAGGGCTCTTCCACCCCCCCCCCCCTCACCATTTGTGAGGACTTTTAGCACAGGAGTCTCCTGGCAGGGATTTTCCTAGGGCCCACCAGTTTGGAGAACTCCGGGCTGAGAACACAGGACTCCAGGTTGTGGTTTTCTTGCCAGGACAGGAAGCACCGGGTGACCTCCCCATGTGCCAGCACAGAGAAACGGGGCTGAAACCTGCAGGAAAAGGATTAGTCTCGGAGTAGCCGGCGCGTAACGAATAGAGGGGCACATGCAAACATCAGTCCGTTCTAACAGATCGCAAATAGAAAGAGAATAATTTCTTAGAGCAAACCCTGCAGCTCTACCTCGGGCCGGGTTTACCTGCCACTGGAGCAATTGCAGCTCCCCGTAAAGTTGAAGGCAATTCCAGCACCAGGCTCATTGCTGAGCTCATCAGTGCGGGTAACACCGGAGACCCGCTGCTCTGGAAGCCTCTGCCGAGTGGTTCAGGTTTCTACTAAAAATGTGAACTTCTACAAATGAGAAACGTACATTTTCGGCAACTGATATTGCACACCCCGGCCCAGAAGCGTTTCATAAAGCCATCATAAAATGTTTGCTTTTGTCGGGTAAGTAATTAGCAAGCGATACACCGGGAGGCTGTCAGCTTCCACAATCTCATTGTCCTCTCTGCGTGCAAAAAATACATTTCTTGCCTCTTGAAACTGCGTGCAGGCACGCGGCTTACAACCCAACTCCAGCGAGACAGAGGAACCCTCTTGTCTGCACCATGGGGTCACAATTAAGCACTCGCACCCTGGCACAGCGCAGTCAGCCTGCAGCCGTCCGACTGCTCAGCACAGCTCCGGGGAAGGCAGCACCTCGCAGGAGAGCGCACACCCTGCGAGGAGGAGAAGCAGAGACAAGGGGAAGGAGGAAAAGCTCCCACTTCCCACGGCAGAATATTGAATTTTTCGTTTCGTTATAGATAGAATTTAGGATTTAAAACGCTTTTGTTTAACTGAAGAATCTGCTTTTTTTTTTTTTTTTCCCCCCTATTGCACCGCTGGTTTAAATTTTCCCAGCTGAGCGTTCATTGATCAGCAGGGACGAGGAGCACTCCAAAACATCATTTATTTCCTCACGCACAGCAGAAGGCCGGGGCTCGAGATCTGCATACAGACCTGGCGAGGGCTGAGCCCCCCCCACGCAGTCAGGTGTCATTTAGAAGAATGATCCGGTGAGCACCATCTCTGGGATTGCAGCCTCCCAGGAGACGGAAAAACGTCCCCGTTCCAGCCGTAAAGATAAAAATAAAAGTTCTGATCTTAAAAAAGCAAAAGTAAATACCTTCGGCTAGCGGCTGTACGTTACATTTTACAGTTACAACGTCGAGAACGTTTCCCATTTTAAAATGAAGGTAAAAAAATTAAACGGAGTGAAAAATTAATAAGAAATGTAATTTCAAGGTCTCCAAGCGGCTTTTTACCCGTGAATGCAGGCAGGCTCCTCCGGCAGCCCCAGAGCTCCATCGTGTGGCCCTGCTGCTCTGAGGCAGGCCAAAGAATTAGAAATAACAGTCATTTTGTTATTAAATCACTCTAAAATGCAATTCCTTTTGCTGGCATCCCACGCAGAAGCAAGGCAGAGAAGAAAAACGGCCAACAAACTGTTTTTCGCTCTATTTTTCTGTGCAATGTCATCTCCTTTTTGCTTAAGGAAAAATTCTCGACTTTTTCCTAACCCGCAGCCCATTGCAAGACCATTGCCAACAGCAGGACCTAAATTAAATAAATCTGTGGTCTGGAAGAGAAAGCTGCTGGGCTGAGGAGGGCACGTCATGGAGCAGGGAGGCCAGAAGCGCGCACGGAAGCCACTTTGGGGTTGTTTGCCGCGATTGCTTTGCTCTGCACAAGCACTCTCCTTAATTCTGAAAGCAAAGGGATATTTGGGCCAGACCTGGGTTCTGCAGTTCTCATCTGCTTCTGTTATTTACCATTTTATGGCCTTTGCAGCACGCCGTGAAGTGCTTCTGTATGGCAGCCACGGGGACAGCCTGCCTTGTCTTGTCCCCACACGGTTCCTTCTGCAGCACTTGTGGCCATGCCCTGCTGCCATGGGAAGCTCCAAGTGAACGTGTAGATGCTGTGGGGAAGAGAGGGAGGTGGCCAAAGAGAAATAAAAATTAGGGAGGCCCAAGTCATCCATCTGAGAGAGAAACACTTCCAGCTCTACCATCAAATGGGGCTGTTTCAACATCATGGCATGCAGTTATGCTGCGACTGAAGACCTTGCTTGGAGTTTACTCAGACACGGATAACACAGACAAATCTGCTACCACAGAATTTTGTCATATGATTTTGGTTTTTGTTTTCCTAAACCAGGAACAAATAAATCCCAGCTTAATCATTATTTTCCCACTCTGAAACAAGATCCTTCTTACGCACAATCTGTTTCCAACAGGATGCCATGCTCAAAATCCAGATCTGCACTTTGCATTCAGTGCAATCAAGGGGTGTCCCTGAAGATACATTTTTGGAGGCTCCTAAGAATTTTGAGCCTCATTAACTTAAAATTAAGCCAAGAAAAAGAAAAGGTGAATTGTGTTACAAACATCTCCATTACATAACAAAATAAGAAGCACCTGGCCTAGCTTGTCAAAACATCCCCCATGAAGAAGCAAATGCATCAATGAATTTACAGTGAAGCAAAGTGCCTTTGTCTCCAGGTGATGTGTTGGAAACCAGACCAGGGTCACCCCGTGCTCGTGCAAGCTGTACTGCGCCAGTGCAAAGCCAGCTCTGCTCTGACTGTGGCTACTTGGCTGTGCTCAGCCCCACGCCATCAGCACCAGCCCCAAGGACGGCTGAGCCGAAGCAGGCAGACATCCCTGCTGTCATTGGGAGTGCTGAAGGTTGTCCTAGGAGGAACAGCTGGGTCACCCACAGCTCAAAAGAATCAGCAATTTCCTATCTGTGATAGGGATCTTGGGGAACACATTGTCAAGTTGAGGGAAGGGCTAGTGGCCATTTCTTCACATCCATTTATCTTCTGTTACTAGGTTATGCAACCTTTACTCATGCTGGCACAGGGCTTTGCTTCTTCAGGGCTTCCACTGGGAATATATTTTAATCCACTCTCCTGGATTAAAATATGTATTCATAAGAAAAGGAGGAGGGAGGAGCAGAACATCGGGGTAGAGGACATCAGCAGAAAGCCCAGGCCATATCACCAGCAGCTCAAAGTCCTCCATTAAAGATACAAGACAAGGAAAGGGAGAGTGCAATGTAGACAGAAAGGAAAAAGACAGTAGCTCTCAAAGAGCTGGGTGTTCTAAGGAAATGTTTCAGAGCTCCAAGGGAGAGGAGCAGAGGCAAATTTCAGGTAAACACGCACACAGAATGGCTGGTCCAGCTATGTATTTGTATCTCTCTCTTTCCTGGATTCATCTGTACAATGGACTGTGTATTTCAAAATACGTCCCATTAGAAAACAAAACAAGAAAAGAAAAAAAACAACCACCAAAAAAAAAAAAGCAAGAAGAGGCAGGGGTTGACTGACATCTTATTTCTCTGTGTTTGCATTTTTTTGCCATGCAGGGCATAATCTGGTTCTTAGGGAGTTAATGCACCTGCCATTCCGGTGCTGACAAGCAGTTTTTCAGCGGAACATGGAATTTTATTTATTTATTTATCTAAGGAGTCCTGAAGATTGCACTCGGGAGACTCCTTGAGTACTGCCAATAACGTGCAGGTACCAACACATGTACATTTTTTGACTGCACTATGATTGATGGTGCTTATTTGTGGCTTGGTGCCTAAACCTCTCTTTTTCCTTTGCTTTGTATCTGTCTCCCTCGCTAGGGCTTTTTTGTGTATGGTGTTTTTTTTAAATAATAAAGACACTTTAGCTATTCGGGCTGGGGGGGAGAAACAGGGGAGGAATGATTTATCTGGTGCCTCTGTTGTCTTTGAGCTGCTCTACTCCGTGGAGACTTTCAGAGCAGTGGGTGGTTGGTGGGGGAAGCAGAGACATCCTGGCAGGAGGGCTTTGGGCAGAGGGACCAGAGCTGGGGGCAGGGCCTGGCCAAACCCACACTGGGGATCACTGAGCCCCTCACTGCTGGACTTCTTCCCCCTCTGAAGTCAGGGGATCTAGGCAAAGTCAGCCTTTGTTTCCCTGCTCCTTTCCAGTCTTCACCTCTTTGTAGTGAGTCTGGGGATGAGAAGCCCATGCAGAAGACAAACCAGCAGAAGCCTGTGAAATCCCCCTAGAGCAGACACTTGGAGCTCTGAAGGGTGGACAGGCAGCCATTCAACAACCGAGCCCTAATATTTCTAAGGCTTACAGCAAACGCTTGGGGCCGTGGAGCTGGGTTCAGTTCCACAGCTGCCCAACTGCCACCACCCTTCCCAAGCCCCTCCGCACCTGCTCAGCACACTGGTGAGAGGCAGGTGGGTGTTTTCCATTGCCTTGCACACAGGTTAACGAGCTACTTCTCTTTCAAAGCAAGAAAATTGATCTGATGAAAGCTTAGGCATGAAGTGCCTGGCTCGGTGCCGCAGGGACCAGCTGCACAGCCGGATCAGAACAGACAAACACCTTGTCTGTGCTGCAGCTGAACCCAGCCCTGAGCAGCTGCCCTCTCCATGCAGGATGGAGTAACACTGCAGAGCAGAGCCAAATGGAAAAGGTGGAAGAGAGCTGGTTTCCCACTTTGTCGGCTTTAAGGGGACACTGGGACTCCAGGACAGAAATTCAGGCACACCCAGAGGAAAGGGAGAACACAACTGAGCATCTCACTGCAAGGAGCTGAGCACTTGTAACTCTACAGCATCATTCCCATGCGCAGGAAAACTGCAACGGATGGAGCAGAACTGCTGACACGGGATATAAGGCCAGAAAAGATAAAAACTTCTTCCCAGACTTTTGCAAGTCAGGAACAACGCCAGGGCTAGCACCGTGCCTTTAAAGCTGGCTGGTGAACGAGAAAACACCACGTTGCCTATCTCACAAACCTAACCAGAAGCATGGAACATACATATAAGGTTCCCATTATCCTTTCTTGGCCTCGTGCTCTATGCATCTACTCCCAAAGGAAATTAGGCAACAGCCAGAGTCCCCAGAGCCCTTCCCCAGCTCAGCAGCCCACTGGGAGCTGATTAAACCACACAGAAGCTCTGCCCATCCTCCCTTGAAGAGGAGTTGAATTCCCATGGGGAAAAGTTATCGCCCAGTGCTCCAGGCTGCCTACACCAAGGCTGCTCTCCTGATAGGGGTCATGCACACAAATCTCTCCTGCACTTTCTCAGGGTGCTCCCCATACAGACAGCATCTTCACATCCACCCTCTGCACTGAGTGTCCCACGGGTAAGGTAACAACTTGGTCCTGCATCCGAGAGCAGCAGGTGCAGGGCCAGATCCAGTGCTGCTGCTGTGCCTGAAACTGTGCCTGGACATGCTTGTCAGACCCAAAAATCTGCAGTTACCTGCCGTGGGTGGCTGCAAAATGGTCAAACAGTACCATCTGCAGGGAAGAGGAAAAGCTGCACGAGGAGCCTGGCACCCAGGAAAGCTGTGACTCCAGCTAGAGTGGGTTCTGGTGGGGTTCAGCTCTCACTGCCCAATTGCCAGCTGGTGTTGCTCACGTGAGAGCAGGTTAAGCAGAAAGGCTTCCTTTTTTTAATTAACTAAATGAGTGGAAAAGCAATCTTTAAAACTTGCAAAAGCATCCCGAGTATTGGAAACACAGACAGGCACAAGCAGGGTGGGTGCACTGCACATCGCTTCCAGGACCATGCAGAGGACCCAGCGTGCTCATGGGAGATGCAGCTTTGCTCAGTAGGTGAGGGCACAGCTGTGCAGGGATTCAGGGGAAGAAGCTCAGAGACAGAAAGACTCATGGAAGGGAAGCATGAGAGCAAGCACCCAGTTGCCCAGCTGACTGCAAGAGAGGAAGGTTTTCAGAAGCACTCAGATGCCTGCTGTGACTGGGTCATCTGGGCTGAACAATGGCAGCAAAGGACTCCTGGGTTTGTTTGGTACACACTGACATATTTCCTGGTAAAAGACATCTCTTTGACAGAGAGTGTAGTATGGAAACGGTCATAGCAAGCTAGTTCATTGCAAAGGATGAGATTCATCCCGTTAATAAAACACTTTCAGAACCCTGAATGAAAGGCATTTGTAAACTGCACACCTTAAGACATCACACTATCGTCAAACCAGTGTGCAGTGGGGTGCCCACAGCTCCCCCAGAAGGTGAATCACTTGTGCTCACCTGGTTTATTTCCTCCCATGATGTAGCAGAAAGTAAGCAGAGCCAAGCCTGTCACCAGTCACATCAGCTCACCCTGAGCCCCAGTGGGGCACAGTGGGACCTATCAGTAGCTGCCAATAACCTTAGGAGAGCACACAGCACAGAAATCCCACTGATGGGGCGCAGAGATGTCAGGGTCACCCCCCATCTAAGCCCACAGACTCTACCTGCTCTGTGCAACACACGTAGGTGATCTGAAAAAGCTTATTCCAGGGGAAAGCTGTGTTTTGACAGCTTTAAAATATTTTAGCAAAAACAGTCATCTCTAATTAATATTTGAATAGCAAAGACATTTGCTGAGTTAAAGGCTGACAGCCAGGGAGCCCAGGTTGTCAATCCCGGCCCTACCTGGGATGTGGCACAGGGAGAAACATCTCCAGCAGCGATGGGGAAACAGCCCTGCAGCACATCCCTCTGTCGAGTCCTTTAATCTTTTCACGCCTCGGTTCCTGATCTGAAATCAGAACAAACACGTGTTTTCTTTTGTCCAGCTGATTTAAGGCGCACAGTTTACCTAGCAAGGACACACTGCCCTGCAGCCTCCAATTACCTCCAGTCCTGACCTCAGTGGGTCTGCAGTCCAGGCTGTGTGTAAGTAGAGAGCAACCAGAGCCTGTGAGCTAATGGGAGAGCCAGAGCCCATACTGCTCCTCTTCCTGCTAAACCTGCAAAGGAGGAAAAGGACGCACATGCTTCATTTGAAGAGGTGAGAAGAAATAGGAGCAGGTACAGCAGCGATACCCTGCAGCCAGCAAAACATTGTATAGGGATGGGGCAATTCAAGAAAAAGGGATGTGTTTCTTTAGCTGTTAATTTGTGGTGCTTCCCCTAAAACCACCACCACAATAATCCTAAGTAGCTGCAGCCACAGCATTTATTGTGCATTATGGCATCTGAGAAAGTGCTGACAGGGACAGCTGACAACTGCTCTGCGATGTAATTCACACCATAACATCAGCTCCCGGGCTCTTGGATTTCTCATTGAAAAATTACATGATGCTTTTTTGGAAATCCATTGCCAATGTATTGATTCAGAGCCTGCACCGAATAATGAGGCCTCCACCAAATCGGCTAAAATAAAATAAAAATGAAGGTCTGTTTCAACTCCTCCACTCAATATTAAAATCAATTAACTCTTCATCTATAGGAAATGTGTTGGGTTTTGTGCCATCTACCTCTCCCCATGTGAGTAACTCTCTCTCTATGAACTCTGCCTGTTTGCATTCTGATTTCTGTCCTGAACATTTTATTTGCTCAAACCCATCCCAAGCCTTAGCAAAAAAAGATTCTAACTCCCAGAAAACTCTTTTTTGTTTCTTTCATAACATAAAATGCCTCTACAGGTGAGACTCTATCAGAGATTCACCTCTTTACTAAATAGATAAACATGAGATATCCTTTACATCACATACTTTATCTAGTCTACAATCTCTTTGAGTCAGAGACCATTCAATTGCAAAATACAACCCTTATTGCTGGCTTAAGTTCCTGAGCACCGCTGATTTCCCAATATCAAGCCCCACATAGGACCTGCCACATCAAATCAGACTTCTGTCTCACTGGATTATAAATCCTACACAGGAGACGCAGTGCTGCAGGCACCACAGGAAGCCAGCAACCACAGCCCTCCTTGTCCAGCAGCCTGTCCAGGGCTGGGATCCATCCTACTCTGGTGCACCAAGTCACTAACATGATGGTCGTGAATTTACTGAGGGAGAGACAAGAAGGGTGATTCTGGGATCACTAAAACCTGCAAACTGACCAGGAACTCAAACAGCAGAGCCCCCGTTCGGCACAAACCAGCTCGTGTTTCATTTTACTGAATCTCATGTGAACAGCAAAGGGTTTCCCTTCAGGAGCGCCTTGCCAGAGCTCATGAGCTCTCCCCTTCTACTTCTCACAGGAGCCGTCTCCTGGGGTCCACTGGGAAATCATGCAACCAGCGTCAGGAGACAAAGAAAAACGGATATTTAATTCATCCATGAATGAATGGACTTCTCCTCCTCTCGTAGCTTTGTACCAAAATCTACAGGTAGAGTTTTCACGTAGTTATACTCAGCCGCCCCTGGTAAACGGGCATTTTTAATAATGATAGGATGAGTTCTCTCGAGACGGTATTAAACGCGACATGCTCAGCTGCAACTTCAAGTGCTGCTCATGGAAAGAAGGCTTTACAAAAGCAGAGAGTCACTTCTTTCAAAGCTGGAAATCAAACCCGAATGCGTCTGGGAGGAGCAGCTTCGAAAACCTGGGGCTTAGCGCGGTGAGTTGCAGTGCACCATGACCCGCTGCCCTGCTGAGCTGGGCTGCCCCATCCCACTGCTGGAGACTCACTTCTCAGAGGTTGTAAAGTCCACAGCAAATTTGCCTCCATCCTCTTTGCAAGAGCATGTGGAATGCAACAGCTCTGCAAAGCACATGGAAACGGTGACGCAAAGTGGACAAAGAGGTTTTAATGTTCTTGTCAAGAAAACCAAGGCACTGAGCAGGATCTGTGCTCCATGCTGACTTCTGGGGGCTCTCTCTCACCAGTTCATGCTATCCTGACACAGTTTTATTTTTGCTGCTGAACCTATATTACCTATATTGACACTGCATAGTATATTTATTCTAGTTTAGCACAGTTGCTGGTCCGCAGCATTTAAAGCTGCAGCCCGTGTTCAATCTGTATCAGTTTAACATGCCAGCACCATATGGCATCCCATAATCAGCTGCAGCATTGTACTTCAAACCCACTGCTGCATTTATAATATTATTGTATGCTGCACAAACACCAATATTTAGAAAGAAAAATGTCCTTTTTATTGGACTCCTGCTGATATCCCAGCTGTTAGCCAACACACGCAAAGAGTTTCTCTTTTTTTGCATTCAAGAAAGAGCCCGAAGCATTTGTAAAAAATCTTACATCTGAAAGGTACATTTTGTCCTGCCCCAGTAGGTCTGTACGACTGAGTTAAAATGTGCTTTTTTATTAGATGAATTGCATCATTAGATTACATTATAAAAACTAAAAATGCACCATTAATTTTCAAAAACAATAGTAAATACATCTCATTTCTGATACATGATTCTGCATTTAATTTTTGCCCTGGGCCACATTTTTCTAACGGGCTCACTGTCTCCCATTATGCAGACTATACAAATGGAGCTAAATTGCTGAAGTTGGGGGGGACCTGTTCATTGGGGGCAGGGAGGTATTGGCCAAACGTCTAATGTGAAAATAAATGAATTTCTAATCGGCTGTTGCAAAAAGAAAAATTACTTTTTGATCTCGGCTCAACCAAGCAAGAACCTCCCGAGCTCCAGTAATAAGATGCAATGGCATTGTGTAGGATGCAGAGAGAGACAAAAGGCCAGACAGAGAGACAGACAGACACAGCAGTAAATTAGGTTAGCGCATTCAGTTCTGTATGAGTAGCATTTCTTAATTAAATGGACAGAAGTTGCACGGAATTCGAGCCTCATTGCTGCAGGGTCTTCCCTGCTAATGTAGTTCCGACTCCGAGCATCCATAGATCACCCTCGTTGGGGAGAGAAAGCGAGAATTAGAGGCACGCCGGCGTGTGAGCAAGGGGACAGAAGTGGGAGAGAAACAGCGACCTCAAAACTTTGAGTTGTGCCACAAACAGGGAAGACAAACCTCACAAGAACTCTCATAAGCCCGCGAAGGGCAGTGGACGTGTTCGGTTGCGGTGCCCTGCTGTAACAGCGTGCACGTGGCCATTCGCTGAGATGCTGCCAACTGCTGCTCCTGGTGAAAGCCATCCCTCAGAATGAAGGGCACCAAGTCAGGGCACGAGCAGCCCCCAAAGACAAGACTTAGAACTGCACATATAACCAAAAACATTCTTTCATTCTGTTGTTGTTATTGGGGAAAGCCAAATTGCAGCGGTTCCTTTGCCTCCGTCTTCTGTCACCACCCCATTGCTTTTCTCAGCCCTTCCTCCCTGCAGCTGCCTCACTACACCCCACACGCCCAGTCCCACCCGTAATGCTGCAGCCCCTTGCAGCACCACGGCCTCGCAGGGACCGGCTCTGATCCATGGCCCAGCAGCGGGGACGAGGCCGCACTTTGCTGCACGTTACCTCTGAGGCTGGTGCTTCCATGGCTGAGGGTGAACTGCACCAAGCAGGGCCTGCACGGGCCCCATCAGATCACCAGTCTGGGTCCAACTCAGCGGGCAACGACCCCATCCCACAGGGACACGTCTGCACAGCCAGAGAAGGCACATCAAGGGAAGAGAAGATGCAGAGGGAAGATCCTGAGGACCTGGTATCCACGCTAGCCACAATTCAGATGGGGCTCTCCTCCAGATGAGCCCCAGCCTGGTTCCATAGACTAAATGCCCCTTGGTGGCTGCAGTCATTAGCCATGCTCCTTAAGAGTGTTTTCATTTCAGCTGGTTTTAAAGGAGCTTAGGCCAGGCACCCTGAGATGTGGGAGCCTCCTGTAACCAAGAGATGTGTTTCAGAAGCACCTTCCTGCTCCAACCTGCCCCCCAGCTAGAGGAGTGCCCAGAAAGTCCCTGAGTGCCGGCACAATGAGATCCTAAACACAAAGGAGAGGTTACTGGGCCCTGGGGATGAGAGCTGAGCATCCCACAGAGGACAAGCAGGGAAGAATCAGACCCTGGGTTTATAAAGCCAAGTCCATCAAAAGAGCTTTATGAGCCATTTTCTCCTGCTGCCACCTACCCCTAATAAAAATTACTGCGTTTTTTTATGGTAAGAATGAAACCTACCTAGTAAAATTGACAAAAGCTGTGGTGTTTAGGACTGTAACTATAGAATAATGCAGCAATATTAGAAGGTAGTTATGGTTCAGTATCGTTTTACACATAAAGAGATTGAATCCTGCTTTTTGTAGGAAAAGCACACAAAAACCTCACAGAATTTTATCAGTCTGTACTTAGCACTACAGTAAATAGTTTATGATTTATATTAATAATCTTTTTTATTAGAGTAGTGAAGAGGGGTCAGTGCAGAATGAGGCCTCGTGCAGTTTCCTTTCCAGACCCAGCAGCCAGGTCAGAGCACTTGGAAGGAGGGCAAGGAGAGCACAGCCCGTGATGCAGCCCATCACAATCCTCACACTTTGCGCCGGTTTGGGGGGATGGGATAAGAAAAAAAATGAAGTGAAAACCTTAGGAAGAGAGAATGGAAATCAGAAACAAAAACGGAAAAGAAAAGAGAGAAGAAGGAAACAGGGGAGCAAATGGAAAATCCAAAGAGAGCTGCTGTTTCTGTTGGTCAGGTTAGCATTAATACACACACACACACACACACACACACACACACGTGCATGCTGTGATGTCATTGCACGCTCTGCCTCCTGCAGCAGGCAGATGACTGATGGCTCCTTACCTCTTCAGTTAACGACCCGGTTCCTGCCCTCCATCCCCCGATGCCACGCAGCGGTGATGCACCGCTTTTATCAGCTGCTAATGGATGAAAAATCTTTACCATGTCCCCCTCCAATAACCTCGTCAGGCTGCGACAGGAGCCACTCTGCTCCTCAAGACCCGGTTTGAAAACTTTTGTGCCAAATAAAATACGCAACAATCTGATGCAGCAACCCAATTACATGAGTAGAATGATGTAGAAATGGGCGTGCTTACCTTGTGAAAGTGGTCAAGGTTAAAAGAAGAAAGTCTCTTCAGTGCCTGGGTGGGAGATCTTTAAAATGAAAAAAAAAAAGAAATCAAACTTCATGCAAGTTATATCTAAGACATATTCCAAGCAAATCTATCACTCAAACGGATCCATTCCTGGAAGAAATCCATGTGGGTTTCCCCCAAACCAGTTTGGGCTGAGATGCCTCTGACCAGCTGAGTGTGATGGAGCTGATGGGCTGCCCCAGGTGGCAGCGAGTCCAACAGCAGTGCCAGCTGGGCAAACAGACCAGAGACAGCTGTAGGCAACTGGGAAACTGGGGGCCCAGGTCTTCTCATTCTCCTGCCCTGATATGTAGCAGCAAGGCTGGCAGTGACCTGCACCAGCACCAGTGCAAACCCAGCTCCTTTTCTCTCTATAGAGAAGCACCTTAAAGACAGCATCTAAGCCAAATGCAGAGGGAAAGCAGCCTCTCTGCCTTGGAAAGTGGCTGTGAGATCATCTCAGCCCTTCTGTGCGTACAAGCTGCAAAATCGCTCCTCAAAATGCACGATTTCAAATCGACGGCACCTATTCATTAGTCATTAGTGTGACAGCATACGTGCTACCCCTCTTATTTCACAAACGTGAAAGGATATTAAATATGTGGACAAATATTTTTTAAACTGAAGAAAATCAATTCCAATTGCAAGGCCCCCCAGGAGCAGGAATGGCACTGGAGCGAGATGCAAGTGGTTGCAGCACAGCAATGCACTTGCAAGCATAAGTCTGATCCTCAAATGGATTTTAGTTTTTTTTAAGCAGACTCTCTATTTTTAGGATGCATATTAATGACTCTTAAGCAGGTTCAAAATCAACTTGTTTATTATTTCTTTGAATCCTTAATGGCATTTACAGGCAAATAAATCCAGTTAATGCAATAGAAGGATTTATTGCCACCCAAATTCACGCCAACAGTTTAATCATAACACCTTTCCATCTGACAGACTTTCTTGAGAACAATTTGCCCCACAATTTGTCAGCAAGAAAATGGCCTTGTATAAATGCTGGGAGAAAATAAATGCTAATACGTGGCACAGTCTTTCATTCTTCTAATAGCCCAGGGAGTTTAAGGGAGACAGACTTATTTACTCACAGTAGGAAGTGTGCTGTAATAAATTATCACCATTATGGGCCTAAATAAGTCTCTGACAGTGATAGAGCCAAAGGTGGGAAGGAAGTGAGGGGGGACGATGGCATCCTGAAAATTTACATGTCGCTAAATGGGTGTGCAAGGGCATGTGTTGCAACAACAGTCACCGAGGGATTAACATTCAGGATCCATAAGGGAGCACTGTAAGACACTCCTTACACTTTAAAGGGCCTTCCAGGGCTGTGTCTTCTAAACAGAGGCAATTACATGAGTATCCCCCTTCTTGCACTGCGTACTGGCTGGAGGAGGCTGACCTTCTGCATCTGATGCCTGCATCTCTCCTCCTCCTTCAGCTGCAGCACATCTGGGAGCCCACTAGCTTCAGGGACAGGGTGAAGGTCACCTCTGCTAATGACCAATTGTACCAGCGCAGCATCCTCCTAATGCCTGGTGGTAGCTAGGGGCAGGACCGGAGAACCCCCCAGCCTGGTCCAACACATGACCAATGCCAGATTTGAAAGGTGAGGAGCCCTGTACTGTGCATCCAAATGTTCCTAGGGACTTCTCAGTGAGTTTAAGAGAGTGGCTTGAAAACCTTATCTGCCTGCCCATAGCCAGCACAGCCATTGCTTAGCTCTTTCAGAAGACACCTAGACACCATAAATAACAGGAGGTGCTATGGGCAAAGCAGCAGAGCAACAGAAAGGAGCAAAGGGAAAGGCAGCGTTCCCATCCCCAGACACCTCCTGGGGACCCTCATTGGATGCAAGGCACAGACAGGAGCCAAGGACCCCCAAAGCCCGTCCTTGAAATGAGATTTGCTTATTGCCATAACAACAGGCTAGTGTTGCCACAATAAAGGCAAGCTTTGGGTACTTCCTCCCTCCTCCCCTTATTATTATTTCTTTATTTTCACTCCTTTTTTTCTTCTTTTCCTTGTGCCCCTCTCTACAAAGAACCCCTCATTTCTCTGAAACAAATTGCCCACAGCTTGCTTTCCCATACATCACAGAGTGAGGACCAGGCCTTATCAACATTGCTCTGCTTTTCCCATCTATTACCCGGTTTGTTTGCACTTTTATCCCATCGTCCTTGCACAAGGGAGAAAACATCCATCATCTGTACATCTGCCAGCTGTCAGGGGGCTGTCAGCGCTGTGACAGCCAACATGACAAAACTGTTGTAACGCTGCACCGGCTCTGGGGCTTTGAGTTGAGATTAAACATCGTGAAAGAAAAAAAGAAAAAAAAAAAGAAGAAGTAGACGTAGCTATGGACAGTAAAAATAAATAAATTAAGAACTGCACTTTGCGTGAAGAGAAGAAGGGAGAAAGAACAACGAAGAATGAGCTGAGGGGCAGTGCAATGGGTTTTGTTGTCGAAGAGGAGACAGCAAAGAGCCACTTCTCAGAGGACAAGCCAAACTGATGCAAATCTTTTAGTCCCATACAGCTACACCCCAGATTTCAGAACTACTGTCCACCCATGTCCTGTTTTTAAACAAACCTCCCTGAAGGGTCAGACACACTGAGAAGACAGACATACAGAAGACTTTCTTCTTTCACTCACCCATCGTACCACAGGCTCCTCCCTGCTTTTCTGCCCAAGAATTTAAGTTAAGCAGTGTCTCACCTCTATCACCCACTTGGCCATTACTAGAATAGAAACCAGTTACTCAAGATAGGCAATGGCCTCAGGACAGAGGTGGGAAAAAAATCACCGTACGATAACCAGAATATGACAGCCAGACCCTCAGGTCATTCACGACCTGCACCCAAACACCATTGGCAGGTTGGAGGGAAGGCAACAGGGCTGCCCTGCTCCCAGCAGACAAACCAGCACTGCCAACAGCAGCCATCAGGCAGCACTCACAGCCAGTTTGCTTCCAAACCTGTGAGTCTTTCTGTTGTAGGTAATACAAAGATAGAGCTTGAAAAGTAGCCCCATGCTAATTTACCAATTAATTCAGAATATAGAGGCTGAAGTCCTAATTTGAAGGTTGTAGTCTGGAGATATTAACAACTAGAGATTTTAGACTGTACTTACATTTCAGAAGATTTCATTTTGCAACCTTCTAGCATCCAACCAGGCAAGCATCTTTACTGGTTTCATGTCTTCAGGACTTGTTAGAGCGCAGGCTGAAGCAAGCCTCAACCCAGTACTGACTTTTAGTCAACATACAACGGCTGCTGTTGCAGCCTCCCAAATCCACAGCATATACACCAAATTCCCTTTGGAACCAGCACCTCCATTCCCTTGGACAGTTATCTGTTGGACAACCAGAAGTACATTGGGGTTCCTCAGACCAAAGACAGAGGCCAGAAGTCTTCCAGATTCTGGGCACCACAGGGCAGGTCAATGGGCAATGACAGTTCCCAGGTGCTCAGAAGGAAAAGGTAGAGCATGAGGTCAACTGACAGAAAAGCAGCAAGCCTAGAAGTAGGAAAATGGAGGCATTTTTCCATCACACAACAGGTTAAACAGCAGAAGATATTCCCACATTACACTGTGGAAGTCACGAGCATACATATGTTCAACTCAATAAATTCACAGAGGAAAAATCCATCAACGGCCATTAATAATTGTGTTCCCGTTGGCTCGTGAGTTCCTATATAATAGATTGCTGGAAGGATATACCAAAAGAAACATTATATGCATATACACTTATACTGTTCCACTTCTGGCCACAGTGGTCCACAGGTCTGAGAGAGCAGCCATGCTTTGGTTATTTTTCAAATCTCTTATTTCCATTATATTTTTTAAAAATCGCTTAGAAACAAAAGCAGTTCAATTTGGTTTAAAAGTAACGTTTCTTTCAATTCACAAAACAAGCATTTAATCGAAATCTTCTCAGACACTTCAATATGTTAAGGAGCTATTAAAAACAAAAGTGAAGAAGTAGTTCATTGGAGATGGCAAAGGCCATATCAGAACTGGATGGAAGCTCGTCCATCTGCACCCATCAGGTTTGTGGTTAAGTAAGTTCTTGTTTAATGTTTCCACCCAGGCAAGACCATCTCACCTACTTTTACTTTCTTATATTCAGAGATTAGGCCAAGCACACCAAGCAGTCCACCTAGAACAACAAATCTTGGTTTACAAAAAATCAAGTAAGCAGCTTTTATCATATCATGACTCACCCTTCTCAGAAATAAGTCTAGAAGGATTAGTGATGAAACAGATTAGCAAAACGTATGGGGAACAGAGAAGAACACCAGGGCCAGGTGCCACCACTTCCTCAGCATCCTGAGGATCCAGTTCAGACAAGGTGCTACATGAACCCAGATTAGAATTAGGGTTTGGGGACTACAACTATTGTAGTTTAGCCCAAGAGGCGCCTGACATGGTGGCTCTGTAGGAAATAAGGATTGTTATGGTTAAGAAAGCATGGAAAAGCTTGTGTGTTCCTTTCCCCAACTACTTTTAGTGTTTCTGCTAAATAAAAATCCATTTTTATTCTTAAGGGAGCTGAGCAGAGAGATGTTGTTTTACGTCCTGGCTTTTGCCACTGATGATGTATGTCCCTTTTACAAACTTATCTCTGGGTTTTTGCTCAGTTTATAAGCTAGGAGCAATCTTTCTTTCCTAAAGCTTCCTTCTCTCACAGTCTGGAGGAACCTTGAGATTTCCTGCCGGTGATTTAAAGGGCTATAATACTCGCAGGCTAGATTTGTTTTAGTGTCCATAAAACTCAAAAATTTCATAAAACAATTGGTGAAAATAAAATTACCAAAAAATGATGTACTGCCAGCAGACTGTATAATAGTTACGGGGGAAATGGAGAATATGATTCACTGGGGTATAAAAATGACAATGTATTTATTGCAGCGCAGTGACAAGAAACTAATTTGTCCCTTTTACTTTTCAGACAGGGCTTGAATTCCGATTTTTCTCCTCTGGTAGCGATGTGCTGGCTACAACCACTCAGCTGGAGGGGCAGATGCAAGCTATCATGCTGCTGCAAGAAGAAATAGCAGTAAGAACGGACACTCTGCAGAGTTAAAGACTCGCCAAAGTTGCAGAAATACTATAGCTACTAACAAACAGCTTGGACTAAAATAAGGAGGCTTTCCAACTTCAAACCAAAAATCAAATCAGCCTATTCTGGGCGAGCGAAAAAGAGTTCAGCTCACTCTCCTCAACTCTCTTCAAGTGTGATCTGGAAGCAGGGTGTTTTATTCACTGGAAAATGAAGTTATTTTACCGAAACTATGGCAGCTCTGAAGATGCATTTTGATATTTCCCAATGAAATGATTGGACTTTAAAACAATTATTTAATAGATACTCAAAGTTCAAACACCAATAAAGAAAATGCAATGCCGGTCTGTGAGAATGCTTGGCACAATCAAGCCAACAGTTCAGGGCACACCAACTTCACATTCCTTCTTTGGGGGGCAGTTTTAGGCGACACTCTTGCTCTAGTTGTCCTATCAAGTGCAAATAAATTCAAAAGATTAGGTTCTGGAAAAGAAGTGAGTGCCTTGATGCCCTGGATCACACAGAAAAGTTCTTTCTGCCCCTCAACAAGTATTTATGCCTATGTATCTGCTTCCTATCAAACACAGAGGTGAATGCAATAGCTCTGGTCTACGTCCCTTTGATCCTTTAGTCCCATGCCATAAAGCGCTTCCACCAGCAGGCCCTGTTCTTGAAAGCCCCAGAACAGAGCAAGATTGAGTCCAGGAGTGTATAAACTGGGTTTTGTGAGGCAAGCAAAGTGGATAAACACATTGCCCATGTCATTGTCCTAAAATACACCATAAAAATGCCCTAAATTATCTGTGTTTTGGGGATGGAATGAAAAGCTTAGATTTTTTTTTCCAGCTTGCTCAGGTCTCTGAAGTTAATAAGTTCCTGTAGATTATAAAACCCCAGAACAGGATTTCAGTGCAATTTCAATTTGTTGTTTCATTCCATGCCATTAAATGTATTTGTTTTTATGAGCCCCTTTACTCTCTTCAGTCCCCAGAACATTGGGCACATCCTGCTGTTTGGTCCTGGCCCATAACACCGTTAAGTTCTCTTGGGCCCCACCAAAGCCCTAAGTGCTCCAGCACAAGACAAGGCACTGGACCACCTCTATGCGGGCTGGTTTACAGGATGATTTTCTGAGGATAGCTCTAAAAGCATGATCTTAGGCTAAGGAAATACAGTATCTATCCTACAACATTTGGAAGAGGCCCTGTACACCAACCTGGTGGGCAAAGTCGTAATTCACTTACACAAGAACGTGGTGCTTGACAGCACCCACCAGCCTCTGCTTGTTGGGGCTCCTTTCCTCCCCAGCGCCTCTCCTCACGTGAGATATGGCAGAGTTTCCTGCTAGAAAATTGCTTACTAGACACGTTCATTCAGTTATTGTCCTTGAGATTTTATTCATTTATCTGTTAGTTTTGATTATATTTTCCACCACAGTCCTATGAGAGAAAAACTTAATTCAGGTTTCTGCATATGCTGTAACCTGATAAGAGAGCAGCTCACATTTGACATAGGTTGCTATTGCCAGAAGTAAGTTATAAACTGGGGGGGAATGGCAACAGTACTACAGAACTATGCAGTTTGTGTATTACCTGCCACCCACATTGCTAATGGACACCTGGCCTAAAGTCTCGGAAGGAAAGGAGCCGGATTTTAAAATTAATTAATTCAGGTACAATACACAGAAGGCAAAAGTCATGAACTTGAATATAAGCTGCAGAAAACAGGTCCTGGTACTGCTGTTTCCTAACGCATACTCAACAAGCACTCCATGGCAATTACAAAAATTACCTAAAAGCATCTACTCTACATCTGTAATAAACTGTGCTTCCAGCACTTCAAGTTTTCAGTACTACTAAGGCAAACTCCTTATCCTGCCCACAGCACGGAGGTTGAAACTAGATGGTCCTTTTCAACCCAGGCCATTCTATGATTCTATGATCTACCCAGAAGAAATACAGGAATTGCTTCATGACTATTTTTAATCAAAAGAAAAGATCTAAGCAACCACAGTATTGCTGTTTCCCAGGAAAAGGTTAAGATGGCATGACTTTGGATTGAGGATTTTTATTTCATTTTATTTTTTTAACAAGTGCTAAATTAGAGTTGCATCACAGAGTCACAGAGTGGTTGGGTTGAAAGGGCCCTCACAGCCCCCCCGAGTACCAACCCCTGCCCTGGGCTGGCTGCCCCCCAGCTCGGGCTGCCCAGGTCCCATCCATGGCCTTGCGTACCTGCAGGGATGGGCACCCACAGCTCTGGGCAGCAGTGCCAGGGCCTCAGTGCCTTCAGAGTGAAAGAATCTCTTCCCCACATCACAACCTAAATCTCCCCTCTTATAGTTTAAAGCCCTTCCCCCTTGTCTTACCGCTATCAGATGGTTTCAAAAGGTGATCTCCCTCCTGTTAAGTACAGGAGCATTCAGTCAAGCTACTCAGCCAGATCACGCATTCAAGCAGTAAACATTTTCCTGAGAAACGTGTTAAATCCAGAGCATTTTAGAGGTAAATTTGCTTTTTCCAATCACGGAAAACAAATTGGCCTGTGCTAGCGGCACACATAACTTGCTCTGCAGAGCAATCAGTGTTAAAGCCTGACATCATTTTCATGATTCTCAGCAAAACCAAGAGCACTGGCGTTGGCTTGAAGCCTCCGATCAGAGCTGGAGGCTGCATAGCATCCCTAGCAGGGCAGCAGCGCTGCTCCTCGCTCCATGAGCCCCGGCTTGCCAGGTTACATGGTTGCTTTAACTGATGTGACCAGGCAAAACGGTTCAGGCAGGGAAAATAACCACTGCTGGTCTCCTGCTGTTTCACAGATCCGACCCAAAAATACAGTCCACGCGTGGTGAGTCAGTGGTGGATATCCTCACCACTGAGGGCTGTGATGATGAAGCTCTCCCTGTGCTCTCGCACTTGGCCGCCCTTTCTTCCCATCCAAGAGGTTTCTCCTCAAATGTTAATGTATTGGCATTATTAATGTCACCATCTGAGTTCCTCAACCTACTTACGATAGCCCTTAGATCCTAATTTATTATCCAAATGCCAAGAGTCTCATTATCACAAATGAACTTTGGGAAGAAGGAGAACTCATACGTGATGGTCTGGGCTTATTTACTCAGCTGGCATCTTCTAACTACTGAAAAATCTTACCTCTTTAAATCATGTAGCCCCAGATACATGTATCTGCACACAACCTGGTCACTGCTGGGAAAAGGGTTGGTGGTCTTCCCCATCACAACTGACAGCCTCCAAAACCAGGATCCATTCCCTGAGGCTTTGTCTGAAATTGCTTTAATATTGAGAAATTTGAGCTATCTCCATCTAAAAAAAGGAAATGTGTGAATCTCTAGACTGTAGATGAATTGCCTAAAAAACCAAGGATACGTGCATTTGGGCCTCAAGATTAGCATGCTGTTCCTCTTGCTGTCATCTAATTTTGCTAAAAAAAAAAAGGAATAATAATTAGCTAATTAAACAATTTCATTAATTTATTGTATGCTACTGTACAGATTATAATCCCACGACATACGGAGCAACTTTGTGATCAAACAGCTAAGCAGCGTATTGGCTGTGTCACATAATAAATATTAGTTCTGGTCAAAAACTGTGAACGTAATACTTGGATTCACACATGCAAACTATTAGTTTGGGATATGGGGTATTGCTGCACACAACTTTAAACTTTATAGAAAAAAAGCTTTCATACCATCAGGATTTTATAGCCCAAAGTTTCATGGGGAGTACTTGACAGAGAGGCGTGAACACAGCTGAAGCAAATTCACTAAAGATGTTACACACCTCCTTAAAACTGCATGTGTTTGGGGGTTCTGCTAGGCTACAGACCAAACAACAGCCCTAGAAATCCTTGTGATTCAAACTGAAGTTCTGCTTTAGAGAGGTTTGGTCCATCCACACACAGGCTGGTGTTTCTGATAGAGATTTGCAGTGTTGGAGCTAAGATCCATTGCAAGTGTCTCATGTCCCATTTGTGTGCACAGACAAGGCCAGCTGCTACCAGGCAGACACCAGAAAGGTGAGGTGGAGTACGGACTTCTCAGATAATGACATTATCTCTCCCTTCTTTTCTGGTCATGTCTCTTAGGATCTGGGACACTCACCACCGTGCACACCTCCCATTGTCACCTCACGTTGTGTCCATCCCCTCAGAGCCTGAAGTTCACTTCCTTAATTCCAGTTGCAGAAGTTCCTACAGCTGCTTCCAGCCTCTCAAAGTGGACATCAAGTCACTATGAAAAACCATTTCTGCAGCCCGGGGTCCTGCTGCTTTGGCTTGCATTGGATTTGTAGCAAGTGAAGCAACACTAGAAGAGGAGAGCAGAGTTTCAGATATTTCTGTTGTAGCTGATGGCAGCTGTCTGCCAACGTCTTACTTGGACCTGAGTTTTAGATTGATAAAAATACAGGTGATCTCTGGACAAATAGCTGACAAACTTATGTATTGTAACTCCCCTACAAAAAGAAAATAGCACAAGTAACTAAAAAAAAAGTTGCTTTTTTTAAAACATAAGTTTTTATTTGCCTTCTAGTTCCTGAATCTTTACAGTGGAGCCAGATCATGTTTTAAAGACATTCTCTGGAACCACAATTACTAGAAATGCTTTAAAACAGAAGCCAAGATTCTCCAGCAGCCATTTGCCTCCAGGAGCTGGGACTATAAACACAAGACCAGATATCTTAGGACTCAGTAAAAATACAAGAGCAGGCAACACTGTCTCCATTCCAAAGCTTTAAAAGGTATTAAAAGCTCTGGTCACTAGAGGATATAAACCAAATACTACAGGATCTGTGACTAGAGATCCTATTACACAAATTGATCTGCCCAGCTCTAATTTTGTAGATAAAGCTCAAAAAATAAACATGCCATGTAAGAGGCTATTGATCAGCTCACCCGGGGCAAGTAATCCTTGCATCGATGGGCACAGGCAGAGGCGGTGCATGAGCCATGTGCCAGGTCAGTGCAAGCCCCAGCAGCTGGGCTGGGCTTTGTGGTTGTGAGATCCAGGCAGGTCCCCTGTTTGACTTCAGTGGCCAGATCCTAGAAATGCTGCCTGCTTTTTCTCTAACTGCTCCAATTCTCTTGGAAAGGAAAAATAAAAAGAAGATGGAGAGGGGGGGTTGGCTTTACTATGATAATTTTAGACCCAAACCATCTAAACGGTTCTGCTCTGTTTGCCAAGAACGCTGATTTTTGGTCAGTCCAAAACTCTTTAGCAACTCTTTAGCAACTCTTTAGCACTTGCCACAGCAAGTTGGTCAACTAATGTGCAGTTCCTCACCCAGCTTTCATCCTGTCTGACACCTTGTGTGCTCAACAGGGGGAAGAGATTTCCTCTTGCAGGGCTGGTGTACTTTGAGGGGAAGTACCTTGTAAGATGGAAGGGTTTAGGACAAGGAGATGAAGGACCACAGAGCTGGAAGTGCTCAGGCTGTGGGAGGCAGGAGGGTGCTGCCCAGGAGCCCTGCAGTCTTTAAAGTGAAGTAGATCAAGAAACACCTTGCACAAGTGCAGAGGCTTTTCACCTTTCTTCTCATCTCTTTCTGCATTTAAACTGTGTGCCGTTTACATTTGTCCAGTAAAGACTGAGCAAAAATACAAGGAAGGAGATACATTCTGTAGGAACATCTCTGAACACAGATAAATGCAGGCTGAAGCCCTTTTATCTCAGTATGTCAAAGAAGCATTCAGAAAATCTCATCCTTGGCCTTTTAACACAACACAAACCTTCCCACTCCTGGGTCCCAAATCCATGGTGCTGTACCTACGTCCTTTCATCACCTTATGCTGATATACCGAAATCTTTCACTTAATTTCTTGAATACTTGTTACCTTTACAAATGGTAACACCAAGACATATCCAGTCCCTGAGCAGAGATGCTCGAATTTGCAGTGTATTCATTTAAGTTGAAACTTCAGCATCCTTGGATGAAAAGGAGCAACGTAGGCTGTGCACTCACAGCTCTTCCCAAAATATCATTAAACTGAATTAGGGAAGGACTGAGTCATGTTGCTCACCAACTAATATCTGTTTCTAGATGGAGGAGATAGAGACATTACTTACGAAGCAAAGGACTAAGGACTCAAGCCACCTAGTTATGGAAGTCTGGGAGATCAGCTAATGCTTTCAGCATGCTGTGCTGCTGTCCTGAGAACTGAGCAGACAGAAGTCATTGCCTAGTGAAACCCTAACTGGCTCTTCTTTCCCACTGATGCAGCATTAATCACATCCTGGTTAACAGCTGACTTCAAAGCAATAAGCATACTTCACTAGAGGATCTCCAAGGGCCCTGCTGCCATTCATAGATTTTACATGATTTCTCCACATGGTTCTATAAAGAGCAAAAAGGAGTTGGGGGGATGTGGAGACTGTAGGACAGCACAAGGGAAAGAGCCTCGGCTCCCAGGTCTGTACTGCATGCCAGAACTTCTAAAGCTGGGCTCATGGCACTGAGAATAAGCAGCCAGCCAGTCCGCTTAGGTTGCCCCTGTATGCACTCAGAGTCCTAAAAATAAATCTGCAAAATAAAAGCTCCCGCCTGCTGCACCAAAACACAATGGGCATCAAATTGCATTAGAATGTTTATATTGAGGAAAATTGCATCCTGCAAACTTAAATTATCTCTCTCCTCCCTCTCCCCTCCCACCTGCCACGGCCCATTTCCTATTATATTTTTCTAACAAACCAATAGATGCTTGAAATCACAGAAAGCCATAAAGAATTGGAATCAAATTAAGTCTACATTCTAACTGCATTAGGTGCTGTCAAGCATAGTTTACTCACTTTTCACAGTTCTATCTAGAGGCTAAACAATTTTGTACCCTTTCTCTACTAATCAAAACTGATTACTCTGATAATGGACCCCTGACGCTGAACACTTTATGAAGGTAAATTATGCCATATCGAACAGGAAGGGGAATGGAAAAATCACCCAGAGATAAATAGGCCTAAAGATGCATATATTGATCTCGCACTCATTCTTTCTCTCTCTTTCAATGCCTGCAATGGCTAAAGGTTTAATCAATACTTTCAGTGCTGTAACGCCATCTTTTATAATACCATCGTAATTGGCCGTTACCACAGCTTGCCCTCAGATTGGCTTGTGCTGGGGCCTTTCAGATCCAAGGTCTTTTGTTTCTCCCCTTCCAGGGCATGTAACTGGTGGGTGGGTTGAACACAGCCCTGGCATTCACCAAATGCCCTGCACTCTCCTCCTTGTGCAGCAGGGCAAGGAGAAAAGAGATGCTCAGGAATCAGCTGAAGCTGCTGGGAAATTCAGCCAACAAGTATCTTCTAATCCACTTACAAAAAATATTCAGAGGAACAGAAATTATGGTCAAGAACATGGATTTTTGATTCTGAGACACAAGACAGCCTTACTGTTCTGGAACTCCAAAACTCTTCCCAGCCCCAAAAGAAAGGATAGCTTTGATTTATAAGACCTTCAGCAGCTAACAGAACAGGTGGCTCAGGGGAAAGAAATCTTGATTAGGTGTCTGTGTGGGATGAATTTCAAGAATTCTGGGCTATTCAGTCAAAGGATAAAGAACAAAACTGTTTCCCATCCCCATCCCAGCAAATCCCAGGTTGGGTTCCCAACATGGAGCCTCAGTGCCATTCCCTGGTGATGTGAAGGCCTCACCTTGCTGAGCACAGCCCTGCACCAGCAATGGAAGCCTTTGCTGTTAGAACAGCTCACAGAACCCTGCAGCCACAAAGAGCAATATAGGCATGAAATTCTCTATAATCTCAGGATAGGGCATGATATGAGCCTGTGCAAACTTGAAGAGACCTCTTCTTGGAAAACAGTTGCAAAAAAAAAAAAAGATAGAAATAAAAATGAAACAAAAAATCAGCATCCAGCCCTCTGCATAGCTGCATAAAATTACACGCTCCAGGAAATAAAAGTGAATCTTGATAAAATTCCTGTATTGTGGCCATAAACATTCCATAAGTTTCCTTCATTGCATCTACAGACAGTCCTCGTTTAACACCCACCTTTGAAAGAATAAAAGCCAGACAGCACATACTGGAGCTTTTCTAGTTGTAGATATTTAGATATTGCTCAAAAGAAGAGGGGTGGGATTTCTTGCACCAGATACAGGTCTACTACAGAAGGTACAAGCTGCTCTTTGCTACATGATTGCGGCCAGGAAAGTCCAACTTCCATATCCATATGGTCATTTAGGGTACTTGTTGCATGCGTGCAGCATTTAAAGATATCACAGATTATTTGTGTGAAATAAATAAAAATATTCAATTAACAAAAGTGTATCTGCGCAGATATCAGACTCTAACTTCTTTCCACACATCCAGACTTCTCATTTATGCACACCTCTGTGAAGTAGACATTACTGGCCCTTTCTCCACCCTCACAAAACACGGAATTCTCTCTGTACCATGTAAACCTCTAAGAGGCAGGATACTTCACGCACCACTAAAACAGGGTAACTGGCTCCAAACTAGACTGCAGAAAACCACAGAAACGGTGCCACTGGGAGGTCAGCAGCACTGAAAAAAAAAAAAAGCACCAGGGGTCTGTTTTCCACCCATTACAGCTGGCCTAGACAAGAACCATAGAATGTCCAACTCCAGCTACTGGGGCAACTGCTTTGACACAGTCACCAACGTGCTTGACCAAAGGAAGGTTTGTCATAAAGCTAAGTCCCAACTCAGGAAAACATTTCTGCCCTAAATAATCTCAAATCACCTTTGGCTCTAGGGAGAGAAAGTGACTGTTTAATCCGGTTAAACTCACTGAACTAACTCTTATGCAAAGTGAGAGACTTGAATCACCAAGGATGAGCACAACAGCTTGGATCGAGATCTGAAAAGTCTCCAGCATTTTTGGCTCCCTGGGTCTCCTGGAGCTGGCTTCTCTCAATGCAAGCAGCTCATTGCCCAATCTTGACCCATGCAAACATGGATCATGGCATCACCTCAGCGCCCAGCCAGACATGGACATCTGCTCGGCACGCTGACCCCCACGCAGCCGTCCCAGTGCTGACAGCCAGGCCTGCTCATGGAGGCTCAGCAAGATGAATGTCCTCCTCCACGGGATGAGATACCTATCCCACAAATCACTGCTCTCTTTCCCCCCACACCTTCCCTTCCCTCTAACCCTCTTCCATTACTCATCTACTGGAAGAAAATGCAAAGAGTAATAATAATTAGACAAGTACAAATAGCCGGGCTGTGCCATGGATGGCCGTTGCGCTAAATAACGGCCGTTGCCATACCAACGGGTGGGCCGAGCGCCGGCCTAACAGTGCTCACAGGCGCTCCAGCAGTGGCACATCATCTGTTATCCGCTCCTTGGCCTGGCCTGGGCCACAGGGCGCTGCCTTGTCCCTTCCAGTCGGGAGGACCCGCTGCCTTTTTACAGGCGATGTGCCAGAGGCCTCTGTGCTGGATGCAGGTCAGGCCACAGCTCAGCTCTGCTTTGGGAGGGAGGATGGGGATGGAATAATCCCACTGAGCTGTTTCTGGGCCATTCATGTCAGAAAACTTCAAAATCTTGGTAAATAGGGAGGCTGGTGTGGGAAGAGCTGGCTAGGGCATGGATATGGCGTTGTCCCGGATGGCTGGAGAGCCAAGGGAGAGATGGAACTCAGGTCCAGAAGGGCACATGTCACATCCTCAGTCTCATCTGCACTTCTCAATACCTGTACACAAACTGGCTAACTGGGGTCTCTCATGAACAGCCAGAAATTGTAAGACACTGTAAAACACAGATGAACCAGCAGATAGAAAGCTGGGGAGGGGCTGATGACCTTGGCCTTTGAGACAGCAGAAAATCTGCTAGATTACTCACAGTTCCAGTCACGGGTCCAGCATGGAGATCTTGCTGAAAACTTACTTAAAATGCTTCATTACATCACAGGCACACACAAAGGAGATAAAATAATGCTGGGTGTTGGAGCTCTGAGCCCATGTAGCTAAACAAAATCATATGAGGTAGTAGTGTTTACAAGAACTCAGCTACACAAATATGTGGATGCTCTGAAGAAAAGGAAAGCCTCTTTGTTTTAAAAGGAGGCATAACAAGCTTTCTCTGTGATCCTGCTAGCAAAGTTAACAACAAATCAAGCTCAGATGGTTTTGGAAGAAGCCTCCTGCAGAGGAGTGATGCTCTTTGAAGGTCAGCAGTACTCACCTCCCCACATGTGTGATGCTGCAGGGCAGCCCAGCGGGTGTTCCTGCTCCTTCTGAGTTTTTCCTACCTGCCCAAGTGTCTCAGCTGATGCTTTTCAAGGAAGTAGGAGTATTAAAGCCAACAGGTCCAACAGATTACGATAGCCAATAGCGTCTGCAAGAAGTACTTGAGCACTCTGAAGCTGCACACTCAAGATCACTGATCTCTTAAAAATCTTGATCATTGCACCTAGTTTAGGTAATAAAGGCTATCTGAAACACCATTAAAAAAAAAAAAAAAAAAGGTACAACTGTCCCTGTCTGAAGGCACAGAGATTCAAAGGCTCAAAGGGGAGGGGTTCATCCCTGGAGACACCCAAGGTCAGGTTGAGAGGGGCTCTGAGCACCCAGATCCAGCTGTCCATTGCAGCAGAGTTGGACTTGGTGACTTCTAAAAGCCTCAGATGATTCTGTGGTTCTATGATCCTTCTGTGTGTCACTACCTATCCAAACCTTCAACGCTGGACAGGTGACAGCAAGAGGAAAACCTCTGGAATTCTGGTTACCAGCTTTTCTATCACGCAAAGTGACGCATGATGGAGAGAGCAAGAAGTTAAACATTTTGTTAAACCATTGAAAAAGTATTCTGTGAACAAACAGCTGTTCCGTCTCACATTCTGTGAAGGTAATCATTTTTTTTCCTCCCAAAGTTTTTTATTTAAGATTTTATTATGAGGCTTAGAGTTCACATATTGATTTAATTCTTTTAATCTCTCTTTGCTCACTGATCTGTCCTTGCTGCATATAAAACAGTCAATGTCCCAGCTGAAATTTGCAATACATTTCCAATGGTAATATTATCCATCACAATAAGCACTGTCATCTGGTAGTAGGGCCTTTAAAGATGAATTTTAGGTGCAGCTGCTTCTAGTATCATACAGGAACCTGATGAAGAGAGTAATTACTTCAACCTTTCTTCCCCGTGGCTGTATAAATTCCCTTCTCTGTCAGCTTCCTTCCTTTGTGGTCTCTTCTCTTCCCCCCCCTACAAAACCTCTTCAAGAGAGCCCGGCAGTGCTAAAATTATTCACAGTGCACATGCTTTTAGGACGGTACATCATCATGACAACAGAGATCTCACAGACACCTTCAACGAGCAAACTGACGTTTGTTTTGTCTTCCTTTCCTTCTTCACTCAGCAAGGGAGCTGGACAAAAAGGACAGGCTGCTGGAGCCTGCAGCAGCTCTCACTGCAAAGCCAACAGAGGGGCACTGCCTTGCTTTTCTACCTGAGACAAAAGGACAAGACCCACGTAGCTCTGCTTTCCCAACCCTCACTATCCTAACAAGCAGAGTAAAGGCAGGTAGAATAAAGCGCATGAAGACTATGGTCTATATGAATAGATAACAAAATAGCCAAAACAATCCCTTCTCTGCTAGAGTTCTGGGAAGCTGCTGTTCCCAGACACATTAAGAACTGGAATAAAAGAGCGTTTTAACAATGGAAAGGTCAAGCAGATCATTAGGTTCCTGCCTCACACTGTACCTTCTAAAGTATGCAAAACAACAAAGACTGTAGTAGAGTATACAGATCTTAAACAGAAGGACTTACTCCAACAGCCCAGATGAACCTGTCCATGAATTATCCATTTCTAATCCACATACCTGCAAGGAACTAGCCAGGCCTGTGCCCAACTTCATTTTAATCCCTTCACTGCATTTTTCCCAAACTGTTTCTATTGCAAGTTGAAGCAAAGGATTTTCCCCCTGTATATTTCTCCTTCCCTTTGCTTCTGGAAGTAGTTCACTGACCAGCTCACCTCAGATCTCAGCAGAATACAAGCTGTTGCCAGAACACAAGCAGTGGATGGGCTTAGTGCTCTACTTGGCCTTACTGAGCACAGGGGGTTGGACTGGATGTTCTCCAGCGCTGCCACCTAACCTCAGCTCTCTGGCGAGTCTGCGACCATGGCAATGCACACAGGGATGGAGGGTGAGCAGTGTGACGCCTTCTGTCTGCTAGGGTGCAGGACAGCGTGACGCTAAGGTGCAGGTGATGACACTGGAGAATTTGGAGTGCCACCAATCTGAATATTTTAAAAACCCGTTAATTGTGCAGTGACCGCACAGTGCTTCCCAGCAGCCAAAAGCCTGCGATATCAGAGCTCAATTTTCCTGCTAGGTTTTGTGCTAGAAAAACCTTCAAATCAAAAGAGGGAGGTTTGATTTCAGGTAAGGCTGTAGTTCAGCCCAATCTGTCGGGGGGG
>NC_034427.1:3583957-3627827 GCF_002078875.1 Numida meleagris | reverse complement strand
GGGGGGGGGGGGGGGGAATAAATAAATAAATAAAATCATCGAGCAATCGCAATTTCCAAATAATTATTCTAAATTACATCTTCAATGTCGTGGTGCTAAAAGTAAAAAAAAAAGAAAGAAAGAAAAAAGTCACCGTGCTATTTTATTTTTAAATCAGGACAGAAGAACAAATAGTGACTAAAAGTCCCTTCTGTGCCATACAGGGAGAAAGCAATCGCAGAGTCCCTTGTCCTAGAACAGCTGGGTTGATCTCAGACCACAGACTGGGCCTTGTTTAGGCCCTTCTGTTTCCCTTCAGTACCCGCACCTCCCAACAGACAGCAGTTTCTGCACTTACACTCATTTCATTGTTGGTCCCAATGTAAATGTCTGTGCTCTGTGACGGACCTGTCGCTATCTGTGTTCCTCAGACACACACAGTCAGAGGAAACAGCAATTCAAGCAGCCCGTATTCCCTACGCAAACTGATCCAAGGGCTGCAGCTCAGTGGTCCGTGCCTGGCAGGCGTGCAGCGGCACCACCACCAGAGCCAGGGAGAAGGAGCACTGCAGGAACACTCTTTTTGTTTTGCCTCGATCCTGGGGCATGACTGCAGCCTAAGATCCCTGAGCAGAGCCATGTTGGCCCCGTGGAGCCCCGCAGCCCTTCCAGACGCAGCCTGCAGAACCACCAGGCCTCCTCAGCATCACTCACTCCTTGCTCCCCTCTGGAACAGACCCACTGGATTTGCAGCCTCCCTTTAATACTACAGCAAACCTTCGTGCATTCCAGCTCCCCCGCTGTGCCTCTCCACAAAGCTGCCTTGTCCCCTTTGCACTGAACGAGACAAAGAAGATGGTTAACAAGAACTTTTGCAGATACGTTTTATTTTTACTTTTAAGACCTTCGCAAGCCAACTCATCTGCTCTCACGGGCTTCTCGCTGATACGTCTCACTTTATTAGTGACTTTGGCCTTGAGCGTCTCAGCTGTTTGATCAATACTGCAGGAGGTCAGTGATATTTTCTCACTTTTAGTGGCTGGCTGCCTTTAACTTTGTCACCTGATGAACAGCACTACCCCTGGAACGCTTATCTCGTATCGATTTTCTCCGGGCTCCTGCTGCATTTCCAGCTGTCCCACCATTTCCCCCCCTGTCACCGCGTGCCCATTTAACGTTAACTTATCCCCTTTCTCCCAAGCTCCCTGTTCTTACAGAGGATTTTTTTCCCCCCACACGCACACCAGCAGATTGTCAAAAAAACCATTTCCTTTTTCCACCTGACTCGTTGTTATCCTCCAGCCAGTGGTTGTTTGCCATCCAGGCACCCACAGCTCTGCACTGGGATGGCCAAGGAGAGGAGTGAAGGTCACTATGAAAACCCCATGTACTCTGCCTCCCCGGGGGGCACACCTGCCCTTAGCTGAGCAGAAAAGAATCACAAGTGAAAGTTTACCTTCCTCAGCCACAGTGAAACCTTTCTGCCTGCCTCAGTAGCATGGAGAGCAAAACAACATGCGTTTCACGTGGGATGGACAACCCAACAGCCCTGCCAGCAGTTTGCAAGTGCAGCTCACAGAAACAATACAGACTTAAGCCAAGTCCAGAGGAGTTCTTGGGGAGCCCTGCAAAGCACAGGGTGTTCAGTCACACTGTACACACTCTGCTCTGAAGCAGCTGGAATATGGAAACGCCTCTCCGGCCACATTGCTGGCAGCAGGTTATAAAACTAATCTGGTGCTGCCCGAGCTTGTTCTGCGCTCAGCATCTGAGAATTAACACAGGCACAGAAACCACTGCCCGCTCCATCCTGCCTCATTTTCCAGAGCTTCAGGGTTCCTGCTGCACTGCCTCTAGCAGGTGGTAAGGGCAGAGCACCGCTCGCATCCTCACTGAGAACTGCTTAGAGATGGGGAACTTGAAAACATCTCCACTCACAAACGTACCTACATTTAAAATGAACTAAGAGAACAACAAAACAATTCATCTGGAGTAAAAAAGAATAAAAAAATTCTGTAGTATCCGTAACAGTATCAGTGGTTTTGCATTCCAACAGAAAAACACAAAGCAAGAAGATGTTTCCTTTGATATTTAACTTTTAAATTCTCAGCTGATCAGGAAAAACAGAACAGAACTGCCCACCCTCCCACCTCAATGTTTACACAGCTCTTCCTTCAGCCCCATTAGATCCATTGCAGCGGGGGGACCCCACTGATTTCACTCTGGACCAGATCAAGCAAGTTTCCACAGTGCAATCCTGTGACTGCTACAGACCCGTGATTTTTAGCCATTAAAAGTCATGAGCTCAGGGATGGTGAAAGGTGATTGCTTACCTTGTTCTATTTTCACTGCAGGCCAAGGGCTTGAATTTCCATATTTTTAGGCAAATAATATGGTGAATTTGATGGCAAACACCATATTAACAAGAACACTGAATCACAGAGTCACAGAATTGTAGAGGTTGGAAGGGACCTCTAAAGATCATCGAGACCAAAACGCTGTTGGAATACTGCTGTACTGTACAAAGGGAACTGAAACCAGTCCAAATACTGCAAAAGGAAGGTGCTGCACTGGGCAATGGCTGGGGCCAGATCCCCCCCTGCCTAGGAAAGCCAGAAGGGAGGGCACGCATGCAGGGCATCCAGCTGAGAATTCAGCAAAGGAGGCAGGAGGTCAGGGCCCAGGACAGCAAGCAGGAGTCACAGTGAACAATTTCTAGCATTGAAAGGTTTACTGAAGCTTCAGTTTCCCACTGGAATGAATGGGAAAGGAATCAGAGGCAAAAAACTCCCTGCCAGCAGGAAAATCAGAGTCCTAGGGAGTGGGAGAAGAGAAGAATGGCAAATGGTGAGAGGGCATCCCTCCTAACACGAGGATGTTTGGCAGGGCCTGCCCTCCCAGCTGGCTGATGCCACTCAGTCCCCAAGCAGTTTCGGATGGGTCTCTCCTGCTTCTTTATTGCTGGAGCGGGTCAGGACACCACAGGTTTCTAGGGCTGCTGGGCAGCTCGTCCCTCTCCTGCCTGTAAGAAGCTTTGAAACCCCCCAGGTCTTCAAGTGCCTCCCTCCCCACCATCCTACAGGCCACAGCAACACCACCCAATGCTCGGTTATCCTTCAAGCAGCTGTACCCACGTTCCCATCCCTCAGTGAGGCGTAGCCTTCTCCCCCCAGCATTAGCCTCTCAGATTTAATGTACGTGCGCCCTTTTATTCATCTAACAAGTTTATTTCTTTGTCAGGTGCAGCCTCATATCAGAGGGCCGTGTCTGAGATGGCTACACAGGGAATTTATGGCTAGAAAGGGTTTATTCTTACAACACCTACTCATTTATGCAGACTCCCTCCTGCTTGGCATCCCTGTGCGTAGCAGCAGCTCCCGGCAGCAGCGAGCCTGCATTGCCCTCCTGCGGCCAGCCGGCTCCGAGAGCCCGCTCATTAATCATAGCAGCGGGAGTGTAAAATTCAATTTTACCTCTCCATTCATTCTGAGATGAGTTGAAGGCCGGCCTTGTACATATAAACCACACTTTACTTCATCAGAGGCCTGGTAACAAATGGAGTGTCTTCTTCGGGGAGTTTAACCATCAAAAAACACCGCGCCATTTAATTCCGCGCGTGCCTAGGGTCAAAGCAGGAGCTCTTGGCATCAGCAAATGCTTCAGCCCTCAGCTGCGCAGTAAACTATGTTTTAGAGATTGTTCCTCAATACGAAATGATCAGTCCATTTATCTGCTCAAGCAGCCTGTCTCTTTGTTCGGTCTCCCAATATTTTTTCCGCTGACCTGATCTGGACAATAAACCAGAGTCATCTTAAGATATTCACCGTTCAATTTGTTACTTCAGTGCCCCTGAGCCCGGCTTGTCCCTGCTGCCAGCACCGCACACTGCCCAGCATTCACTGCCACAATCAAGTGTGTGTGCCAGAGTCCCCTGGCCCACGGGGGGAACCAGCACAGTGACATTGCCCATCATGCTCAGCTTATGGGGCCGGGATCCCCAGTTGCAGTAATTGCACAGCCCCAGCCCCTGCCACATCCCAAAGCCCCTGTGCAGTGCTCTTCTCTCTGCCTTCCTTCTCACACCGTGTACACAAGCAGCACTTGCTCAGGGGTTGTGGTCCCGCTGGTGCACGGGGCGCTGCTCACAGAGCTGCACTCACACTCCTTCCCCAATGCACGCTGGCTACCAGCTACAGAAGCTGACCTGTACCCAGAGGATGCAGTGTGTCCCTGTTTTTACCTTTGAGCCCCTCCAGGGGTGGTGAGTTTTACCACCTGCTACTGAAGAAACAGAAGCTTCACTGCAGGCTCCTAAGTGAACGCATCAGGCATGGAGCCATCACCCAGAGCAGGGATTTGTGCCCATCCGTCCAACCCTACAGACACAAGGAGGAGTTTTCCAGCAGAGCGTGGTGCTCAGGTACCACAGGCTAAATCCAGCAAGTCTCCCACGTCCTTACAGATCTCTGTCCACCTACTATCAAAGGTCAATTACATGGCGTGACCATGATCATCTGCCTCAGAAGGACTTTATAAACTGTGTGCACAACTGTATCTCTGCTGGACATCAGCATGCCACTGGCGCCTGGATTTCCAATTTTGGACCTGGTTCATGTATGTCTACATCACCTTACTGGGAGGATTTCTGAAACTCAGTTCCAGAAGTTGTCACGGTGCCCCGAAAGCTGAGCTCCCAGCCAGATTACCACCACAAACTCACTTCTCCTTGGCTGTCATGGGTGGGTTCCCTCTAAGTGGGCTGAATGTCATGAGCCTTATCCTTAGGCATCAGCGGTCCCAGCACAGAAGATCAGACACCTACACGAGGCTGCGGTGTCCACTGCAGGAGCCAGACGTGCACAAGCCAGACCTCGCAGATCCCTGACTCACCCCCAGAGCCCTTTCATGCATGTAGCTGTAAATAACTAATGCAAGTTTACACTACAGCGATGGAGGGATTTAATCTTCAGAAACGTAAAAAGTGCATCCAAACCACAGGACCATACTTGCTGTTCAGACAAGAAGTTTCCTAGGGAAGCTGCTCCTCATAATCATTAGTTTTGATTCACTTGCCCTTTTTCATTACACATTTGCCACTGCGTTGCCCCACTTTGGAGTCTCGTATTGTGTATTTGGCACCATGCAAGCACCAAGATGTTAACAGCTCCTGCTCTCGGCAGGCTGCTTTCTCAATGCTTCCCACCTCGATTGCATCACACCAAATGCTTCAGCCCAAGCAACACGGGTGCAGCAAAGCAAACAAGTCGTGCCCGAGGCCTCACACATGGGTGGCACTTTCATTGTGTTATAAAGGCCCAGGGGGCTGGAGTGCTGTAAGCATGCACGTGTGTGCACAGCACAGCCCACGGAGAGGAAGCCTGGCTGGCTGCATAGTTGCAGAGGGGACCGTAATCGGAATTAGTCCATGAAGCCCAGCCTGCTCGTGCAAAAAAGTACAGATTGTCTGCATGCATGGGAACCAATGGCCTCCACCAAGATGAATTCTGGCAGTGTGACGATCCACGCTGGCCCAACAAGAGCTGATCAGCCCAGAAGATCAGCCACATGTAACTGCTTGGATAGCTGCAGCACGTGGGATCACAGCTGTTGTACGTTTCACAGTGAACCCTCCATCCCCCAGGACCTGTATTAGATGTGAATGTTTTTTTTCCTTTCTTTTTTTCCTCCCAGAAAACTTTTCATTTGAAAAGTTTGGGCCCTTTTTTTCCCCCCTCCTTTTTGGAAGGTTCTAAAGCTTTTTTTTTTTTTTTTTTTGAATTTAAGCCTACCTCTTTCTGCCATGAAAAAAACATAAGGAAGAAACATACATGGCAAGCTGCTTTCTCCCACCTGGCTGCAATGGGAAAGGGAGAGATGGAAGCCTTGCTTTCTCTACTGCTTTTCCTGCAGGGACCACAAAGGAGGAATTAGATGGTGACAAGTGGCATCAATAAATGCAACCATCTAAAACAGAAATTGAAGTGAAAGAAAAAGTGCTACTCAAACCAAGCATAGCACACGGAGATCATTCAGCGCTGAGAAGTATCAGCTGTCAGCAATCTGCTAATTCCTATTTCAGAAGGGAGACTTTTTTCTCAAAATGTTTCAACCAGCCTCGGAGAGAAAACACACAGCGTGCAAACCCTCTTGCCAAAAGCATTTCTGCATTCCAGGAGGCATCACATTAGTGGGTGTCAGTGTATCTGACAGACATTGCAGTCTGGTACTGCTGCAGGAGATACAATTTCACCAATGTTTACACTTCAGTAAAACAAAATACAAGTGGATTTACCAAGTGAGAGGCAAAGCCAGTGCCAAAACTCAGATGTTCTAGCTCTGTTTCCAATCTAAGATTCTGGAAAAAAGAAACAACGATGAGGGAGGAGAGCAATAAAAGGCATTTATCCTCTAACTTTTGCAAAAATTGAGAGAACAGCCCATTGCAAAGCTGCCTGCAGTACTGCTGGACTCCATGGAGGAATTTCTCCCTTGACACTCACTCTTGGGAAGCCCAGCAGCAGTTGCTTGTGCAACTTGATTCACAGCTGCCCCTGTGAGCTCCACAGAGTGCCACTAGCATGACTTTGTGCTGAGCAAAGCTCTGGGAGCTCAGCTCAACTCTTCCTCCCCTGCCACTGAAGCAGGAATTGTGGTCAAGTCCCAAGTACCCATCTTGCCAGAAATTATTGCTCATTTAGGTACAAGGGCTTCTGAGAAGCTTCCTAAAGGAAGCTTCACTCAAACGGCTACGGACTGAGTGGCTGATTTGCTTATACTGGAATAAAGAAACTACACTAATAGACACCAGTTCCAAGCTGCCTTCAATGGAGTTACTCAAAAGTGATAAACCAGTTCAGCAAATGACACCAGAATGACAGGATGCCAACAGTTACCCATGCACATTCCCATATGGAAAAATGACAGCCAGTTTTCCTTGGTAAAGAAGTTGGAACGTAAGGAATGAAACCGGCAGCTACACGTCAGGGTGGAATCACCCTTCAAATCCAAAGACAGTGCACTGCCCAGATGGTTTCCACCTGCAGCAGGGCAAGGTGGATTATCACGTCTGTGTTTGTGTCAGCAGCTGTCCGACCTGCAAACAAGCAGCACTGCCCTTAGCCCCAAGACTGCGGGTCAGTGATTCTTTCATGAGATACAAACACGGCACAAAGGGGACAAGCACGGCGATGCTGCTCAGCTAATCCCTAATCAGCTGCTGGAGGTTCAGTTTCCCACCAAACGAGCCAGCAGCTCCGTAACCAGCAACAGTCAGAGGAGCAAACAGGCAAGGCACTGCTGTGAGTCACTACATGCACCGAGGATGAAGTTCTGCACTTATCTGCACCTTCCCTGCAGATCTCTCTGCCGCTCTGCTCTTTTCCCTCTCTCCTTCCCCATGACTGAGGCTCCTGAAAGACTCAGAGAAGCTGGCCCAGCCCGCACTTGCAGTCAAAAATACTCCAGAACACAGCTGCAATTACTGAAAAAAATCAAACATGTTACAGCCCTGTCTTCCCTCGTGCTCACTCCCCGTATCAGCATCCCTGCCCTATTTCTCTATTTGCTGGAATAGGAAACAATTCACCGTTTGCACTTGCCCACGAGCTAGAAAATCACCAGATCTTGAGTGAGTCACATGGATCTCTCACTCTGATAAGCCACTTTTTCAGTCTAAAGGCACACACAGACTGACTTACCACCATTTTCCCATGCTTATCTGCAGTATGCTTATTGCAACACACACATAAAATTAATCCATCCTAAAAAATAAGTTTTGTATCTTTAAGTTTAGGCAATAGCGCTCTGTGCATGTGTCAATAATAGGCAATTATTCCACTGTATATGCTAACACTAGTATTCCACTACACGGATATTTTTATCATAAGGCACTGGGAAGTGCACATCCCTAAACATTGGATTTAGTCCTTTCAATTGAATTGCTTCATGACTGGTTTCTTTCTTGAGATTGAACAGGCAGAGCTGTGACTGTTTTCCTACCCATTTAACAGAATTATTTTTGATCTATAAGAAATATATTCCAATTAACATTGTTGTAGTTGAATTTTTATTCAAATTCAGCAACATCTCTTTCTGCTACTGACAATACCAAAGTAATGAGCAGAAACACTGACTGCACTTTCCACTGGGCTTCCAGAGTACGGCTTTTTTGCCATGGCAATTTGAGTCTCGTGGATTGTAGGCTTAGATTTTAAAATCCTTACCTCCTCCGCAGTGGTGGCACGGCTTTTTCCAAACAGCATTTTAATTCCAGCATTTTAACGTCGTTCCCTAAAGGCCAGATTTGAAATCTTTAAATTGTTACACAAATTTCTTTTCATTCATCTCCAAGTGCCCAGCCTCCCCCGCAATAACACACTGACTGTTCCTCCAGCAGAGAGCCAACAACAAGGCAGTCACCCATCTCCTCCATCAAAGCTATTTACAGCACAGAGCTACACACAGGTCTAGCAGAGAGCTGCAGGCCACAGTTGTACAAAGCAAAGAGATTTTTGGTCCTTTCAAGTTCTGGGTCTCTGCCTTCAAGAGCCTTCAAAGGGTCCACATTTCTGATGCAAGCAGTGCTTGCTCTCTAAAGGTACCTTATACAGGTACTAAAACCACTTATTCTTAGCCTGCACCTCATGCATAAGTTCTGTGTGTTCTACTTGTGTGTGCAGCTCTGGCAATACCCCTCTGTGAAGACAACCTCTCCATTTGTGTTTTTCTTTACAAAGGCCTACTGCACCCCTTCTTACACCAGTACAACTGCTCGCAGCGTGGTACGGAGCCCTTACATCCCTGGCTATTCAGCTTGGCAAGAGTAATAACCACTGCAAGAAAAAGAATGTGCAGCTTTACAGCCAGGCAGAAATACACCTGGGGAAGAGAACCGTCCAGAATCAGCCAAAATTCACAAAGGAATGAAGTGACAGTGGCCATCCACCGCGTGCCCATCACCATTCAGAGCAGCACCGCTATGCTGGGGATTCACCTCTAGTCTTGCTGAAGTGAAGTGCTCTCAAGCTTCCTTGATTCAATGCCTTTATTTCTCTTAAGAATATTTCCAGAGGACAGAGAGACACGGACATTTTAAAAGTCTCCATATTCGGTTCTTTCTCTGATCCTTTAAGAGAAAAAAAACCCAAAAAACTGTAAATTGAATCTTTTTAGTAAGTGCCAGCAGTGCTCTCAGCTCTGGCTAGGAGACAGCCCCTGCCCCAAAGAGCTTCCATTCTAAAAGAGAGGAATACAAAGGTGAGGCTCACAGTGAAAATGACAAAGGTGGTGATACGGTGTGTCACGCTACTGGTGCCATCCACTGGGACCAGTGCATCTTTCTGTGCTGGCCATCACGGAGACACTGCACACTGCACACGAAGGAAGGTGCTCTTCCACAGTGTTTGGAAAGGAGAACGTCAAGAAACTTCCAGGAAAGTTTCCAAGGCAGTCCTGTGATGAAGGAGGCATTTACTTTACATAGGAATTCTTGCCTATTTACATACTTCATTCTGTGTTGTGTGCTGTTTGTTTTTTTTTTAATTAAAAAAGAAAATTATGGCTAATGCGTCAAAAACATTCATCAAATCAACTGCTTTACAAAAATAAAGTTTTTAGACATGTTTCTAAAATAAATATTGATAGAAAAAAATAAATACATGTATTCACGCTATCTTGTTAAAACACACTGAAATACAGTTCTCTTCTGAAAAGTAGCCATGGAATCCTGGTTAAAGCAGCAAATGTTCAGAGCGTTCTTCTCTTACAGTAACACAGGCAGTCCCAAGCAGCAAAGGACAAATTCTTAATTAAAAAGAAATACATAGGACTGTGATTCTTACTAGGAAAGAATAGAACATTTTCATCTCTGCGGAATGAGAGGCCAAAACCAGTGCCCTCTGGTTTCCAAGCAGTGAGAGGCTAACGGTTTTTCTTCTTGGGGGAGAGAGGAGAAAAAAAAGAGTGAAGTCCCATCTGAGAATTTGCAAACCTGTTTGTGAACATGTGTATGGTCCCTTGATTGAGGAAAAAAATGAATCATTCTTAAAAAGATCGAGCTACTCTCCCTCCCCTTCCCCAGACAAGGATTCCCATGTATGCTTGTATGGAATTGAGACATCATACATACTATGTTACTTACTGAAGGACGGGGAGCAAGAGGCAGCTCGGCATCAGGCAAGAGACTTTTACTGCTTGGGAGCACAAGCTGCACCAGTTCGGTATGGTCCAACACGAAATCAATGTTTCCATGGCAGTCCCTTGCATTTCAAGGGCTAGCTGCTTGCCCTGAGCTACCTGCTGTCAGGAGTCAGTCTCAGTTGGCCGGTAGTAGTCACAGTGCTCTAGGTAACAAGAGGCAGGGTACCCTATTCCCCACTCTCATAAGGCAGCCACATCACTCCAGGAAATCCATTTCCCTCTTGAAGGTTTTTTTTTTTTTTTCCTTTTTTTCCTTTTTTTGTGGTCCTGCATGTCCTCTTTTCTATTTTTTGTCTATCTATTTAATCTAGGCATGTTGCTCCTGTTAACAACAGTGGTCAATTAGGCAAAGAATAAAATGTCCACAATGCAAGCTCTACATAGGTGTATAGTGTACTGGTCATGCACAAATCCCTACAGATCCTGGCAGGCATTTAAACATTTAAGTTGATGTAAGATCAAGTTGGCAATGAACTGACTGCTGGATGGACTGTAGCCAGCTTCAAATCGCTGGTAGATTCTGCATCTGACATCACAAGACTGAAGTCACATCAAATCAGTGGTCATCGACTTTAGCCCGTTTTGCTTTCAAGGAGAGATGCTGCAAGAAAAGAGAAAGAAAACACTTAGCATATGCACCACAATTATACAGAAGTTCAACTAGTGCACTTCCACTCATTAATCACAAATTAAAATAAATGCAAATATGGAAGACCACCCTTCCCAAGCCTTTGCTTATTCCTGACATAGCTAAAATAAATCCATGAAATCAAAAAACCTCACCGCATCCAAAAGAAACATTTTGGCATGGTGTAAAACATCTTCAAGTACTTCTCTATTAAGTGCTAGCACATGAACAACTCTGCACTTGAAGCAACTTGTCACCATGTAAAAATGCACTGAAGGGCATGTATGTTCCCAGCAATGCATCTGCACAGACACCAGGAACACATGCACGAAGAACAAGATTTGAACAGATGGATCAACACTACAGCTGTAGTTTCACTGGACCGTGGAACCTATACGCTCTGAAAGAAAAAGGCATACAGAGACATGGAATGGAAACATGAGAATCATCCTCTTAAACCACTGCAGAAGTTGGAATAAGACAGGATTGCCTAAAAATATAATCCAATTGTAGAAAAAAGTCTTGACAGAGAATCCTATTCAGGTTCAATTTATTATTAATTTTTTTTAAACCTGATACGGGAATTCAGATGATCCTATTTCAGGGATATGTTAGCAAAAGGACATGTCCTTCAGAAGAAAAAGGGTCTGAATTACAGTAATTTAGCATACGTTTGTGTCTTACAGTTAGCTGTTTTATTCAAAATTTATAATTTGAAGTAATCTTTCTGATTTTCAAACATTTTTATAAATACACCTAAGCCTCCTGACTGATGAGGACAACTGACTAAACTGACGGAGGTCATTAAATAATACAACTCCTTAAATAACTTTCATCTACTTTAGGATGAAAGTAATGCTTCTGTCATGTTGCAAACTGAGTTCATCTTTATCAAATCGAAAAAGGGCAGCAAGTATGAGAATAAGGTTCTGATGTGACTTTATAGAATATCTACAACAGATATAGTGCTGCCTCGCAAAAATCCAAGGCAACTCTTCTTTACTTCCAAACAGCAATTCCAGTTCTGCCTGAATGAGTCACTGAACCACATGTCCCAGCACCACCTATTTAAAGGAAAACCCCACACCGCGTTGTAGCCCACGGAGAGGTTATATGATAATGAGACGTTGTGTTACGTATGGGATGTTACAACATGTAAATATGTGAGTCAAAAGGATGAATTATTCCAGGAGCAGAGTTGATACAACAGGAACGCTGCCTCATCATTTACCACCATGCTTGCAGAATATGCTTAACTGCAGCTAAAGGCTCAAGGGTCTACCCTGCATGGTCATTGCTACCTTTGTCAAACACACCGTAGAGTAAAAGGCAGAAAATATTCAACTACTTTGTAAATGTATTTATAGCTGGCAAATGTCTGGGTAACTGAGATGAATTAGCAAAGCTCAACATTTATTAAACAAACAAAAAAAAAACCCTCCCAAGTCAATTACGTGAACACCAATGTCCTTGCATACCGTAGCCACATAGATACATTCTAAGATGCTCCACACAGTGCAGTGTTTTTCTTTTCCCAAAAACCCCAGGAAGTGAAAAAGCAAGCAAATATGAGATTCTTAAGAAGTCAAATAGCATAGCAGATCAAAAAATAAATCAGAAACAGTATTTTCTGCAATATGGCTGCTTGTATGCAAATAAATCTCTTGTTTTGCATCAGTCTGCTATGCAAGTGCACTTTTTCCCCTCAGCATTTTGGAAATAGTCCACTAATTCATAACATAAAGCTCAATAATTATTAATATCTCATGGGAAACTCACAAGCAAGATCAATTTGGTAATCTTGTCTGTACAGTATTTACTTACAATGCAGCATCAGCAGCTTCAGCATGACTAATATTTAGGTAATATTTAATGCCAATCCAGATCTCTCAATTATCAGTGAGAATAAGGCTAAACTGATGAGTTTGCGTGGGACAGAGTTGATAAAGAATAGTAGAAAAAAAATGGCAACTGTTAAATGATGAAGTGAAGAGCAGAATCACAGGATGGCTGAGGTTGGAAGGGAGCTCTGGAGGCCATCCAGCCCAATCCCTGCTCAAGCAGTGACACCCAGAGCAGGGTGCCCAGGACCATGTCCAGGCAGTTTCTGAAGATCTCCAAGAAGGACACTCCAAGTGAGCAACCTCTGCCAGTGCTCCATCACCTGCACAGCAAAGAAGTGCTTCCTGATGTTCAGATGTGATCCAGTTTGTGCCCATTGCCTCTTGTGCACTGGGCACAACCGAAAAGAGCCTGACTCAATCTTCCTTGCATCCTCCCTTCAGGTATTTATAGATTTCTCTTTCTTCTTCCCCTACGTATGTATACCACACAACAGAACTCACAGTAAAGGCTGTACAAGCTGCAGCTGTCCCAGGCCATTTCACATTTTTAACAGATCAGAGGTGACTTTTTGCAGTAAACAGTCAAAAACAAGGGGCTCAGGATTTGCACAAACATTTGCAAAGGATACAAAGACTCTTGTAAATGATTGTGCAAAGTACGACCACTGTCAGTCACAGAGATACTTGCAGAAAAACACCAAGCACCTATATTAGGGTGTAGAATAGGTCAAGATTTCATCTTTTGGAGGGATATGTTTTGTAACTTCGATCATGTCTCTTGGTTGGATTACAGGGCAAAAAGCTTTCATGCATCAATTTACATTTACATTTTACATTTCTTTACATTAAAACCACTAAAATGAAAAAAAAAACCTAAATAATTTTTCTTCTATTAAATAGACAAAAAAAATAACAATAAGAAAATCACTTAAAAGTTCAGATACAAAGCTGTTAGTACAGCACTGGTACCGTTTGGGCTTTATGCCGATTCCGTACCGTTCCTTGCTGGTAAAAATGAGGTGCCAGTTCCAAGAGCCATGCAGATTCAATGGCAGTCACATCCCTCATGTAGTACTTGGCGGTCTGTATGACTTCATTGTAGACTACCCTAGGAGAAAGAAAAGAAAAGCATGTTTGTACTAGAAGGAAATGAGGGGGAGAGGTGATTAACAGCATGCTTAGAGACACATACAAGCTGACAGATTCACAGCACGATAAGAAAGTCTGCAGATTGTGTAATATCTCTTACCTCTTTTTTCAGGTTGTTCAGAGTACTCTAATTTAAGACAACTTTTAGACCACCATTACAAACAACTTCACACACTACTAGGACAGACCAGTACAAGGTATAAAAAGAGATCATGGGACTAAAGGGATTCATAGCAAATACTTTGGAAGGGAATGCTAGTTATTCTGTGCTGTCATGAGGGAGGATGTCAAAGACACCAAGACCCTGGGTCCATAACGAGCTGGGCCCAAGTCACAACGTGAACATCCCTCATGCAGACAAGAGAGAGAAAGATTAGAGGAAGAAATCAGCTTTAATTGCTGCCAGGACATACTCTGGAAGAGATTTAGAAGCAGCCAGCTATATGGACTCAAACACCCACGCCCACATAAACAGAAAGGACAACCTATTTGTGAAGACACCCTTCCATAGGGAAAGTCATTTCTACCAAGGGAGTGCAAACCCACGCTCTGAACAGTTAGTCACCAAAGCCATAAGTCATTATCGGCCTCCTATACACACAGTGAAGCTGCCACAAGGTTTGTGGTTTCTCCTTAATCGGTGTTTTGCTCTGAAAGCAAAGGAGTACGAACTTTTCATCTCTGCCAAATGGAGCAATACAGCTAAAGAGAAAGCTAAGAATAAGAACACATTTTATACACATCTGAAACAGATGGAGAATTGAAGCCCTCCATAGGGGAGGTGCTCCTGAGCAGCTGAAATTAGGGTTGTGAGGTAAGGTAACCCAGTCTTATAGGATTCCATGAGTGAGAAGGTGTTCAGGCTGGCAGTGGCAATCCTATGTGGCCTTGGGAGACAGCTCCAAGTAATGCTGCTGCCGTCAATGCCAAACAGGCAGTGAAGCACACAAGCCATAAGGTTTTACCAGTTAAGGCTTCCAGGTGTTGAGGATTCTGACTTTCTGTATGTGTGGAAGTGACGGAGGCGAGGACAGAGATTCCACTCTGATTCCATTTCGAAGCTGAGCCCCACAGTACTTGAGTCCTCTGCCAGGAGCACGCAGGAGGTACATGCAGGAACAAGAATTCCTCCAATACTTTCCTAACAGATTATTTTCTTCTCAATTTATTCTTCGTACTGCCTGTCACTCTCCCATAACCCCCAAACTTCTTTTGGGATGTCATCTACTGCAAGCTAGACAGTTTCTGCAAAGTGTTCCTTTTACTATTTCAAACAATTTGTATCTTACTTTTAGCAGTAATGACAGGTGCTTAAAAAATGGCAAAACACAAGCAAGTCAGGCTTGTTTTAAAATACTTCAGCTGCTCAATGCAGCCCTGAAAAATTGCTACAGCTCACACCAAGTGAGCTGGCTTCATTTCTATTTTATAAGCCAATGCAATTGATGGCTAAGTTCCAATCGGTTACACTCCTGCAAGCCTGGCACACAAGAAGTAGGAGCTCAAATCTCAGCTACAGGCAAAGGACAAGAGTCCAAATACTCCAGGTTGACCGTGCTGACCGAGTAGCTAGAGACATTTGCAGCTGTTATTTAAGCATTTCTGACACTTAAATGGAACCGTAACGTCCCAGCTAATATGAAAGTACAACCATTTCTGTCATCAGTCTTTTGGACAACCATATCTTCTCTCAAACATTTTGAATCATGAACTGTATGCATACGCCCTCTCCTAGGAAGCCATATGCAAGTACTGCAGCACCTTCTGGAAATTACATTTATTTATTAGAGCTAATAAAAACAATTTAATCCTAGCTCTATCTATGTACAGAGACTGCTCACAGACCAAGTTGCAGTGCAAGATATGGCACCTATTAAAAAGGGCCACTTTACCCTACAACCTCTGCAGGCTTTCTGATAGTTAGACATCACTCTCTTGCTTTGATTTACTCGCATACTGCCCACAAAGAGTTGCAAAGGAAATACTACCTGAATTCTCTTTTTGGGAACCATGACTTTCTACATTTATTTCTCCACTGATAAAGAAAAGACAATCATAAAAATGTCTGGATGCCAGGAATGCCTTGTAAAGATCACAAAGCAAGCACAAGTTGCTTTAACTTACCAGCGTGGAGGTTTCTCTGCATACAGTACTGAAGTAGGGTGGATATGAAGTTCATGGTCATCTCGGATAGTCCTTAAAAGAAAGATTTATTATTTAGAATTCGGTTCCCTTATAGGCAACAGTGGCAGAAAGCAATAGTGAAAGAACTGGAGCAAATTAAAAAGATTTATATTTAATGAAGAAGCTTTCAGTTGAAACCAAGCTTAAATGCTGGCCAGAGAAACAACTGATAATTTAATGATCTACATTAAATGAAGAAGCAGGGTTTCAGAGTTTTATTCAGCGCAATGGAAGGGCTACAATACATGGTGCTTGCTTGCATTAATACAAATTAATTACTGTTAGTAACAGATTCCCGTTTAACTCATTATTTACATTTGACAAAGAGAAACATCAATGCAGTTTGAACACACAAACCTTCAAAGATGCAGTAAATCAATTGGCATGTGCTTCTTACTGCAAGTGTCCAGAAGAACACCCATTTGTTGATTGTGCTTAGATTTACCCAGTCAAACAAGATTTTCAGCTGAGCAAGAGTTGTAATGAAGCTACATATATTTTACCTGTAAGCTCCAGTAGAGTGGAATTTAGCTGCGTTAGCAAAGAATCCAGAAACTATGCATCTGAGAACGGGATCTGGATCGCCTGAAGAAAAGAATTTTTTTTGTAAAATTAGCCAATGGAAAGGTAAAAATCCCTTAAGCATCACTTAATCATCTCAAACAACTTTTCACTCTGCGTCAAGCTCTGACAGCAGATAAAGCTGGAAGGCAGATAAGCCCTGCAATCTCTTGTAAAAAAACTATAGTTGCCACTGATGTCTCCAAGAAGATAGTTTCAAAGTTCTTAGAGCAACCCTGTGGGACAGCTAAGCATTAAGAGAGCACTGAGGTTTTTCAGAGCAATTAGAGACAAGTGCTGAAAACCAGTCTTGGCATTCATATCCACACAGCACAGCTGCCAATCGGATCCCAACCTCTACACAGTAGAAAACTATTCTTTTGAGAAGCCAGAAGAAACAGGGTGACCTTTTTATAACTTCCTTGTAAATTTGTCCTTGAAATCTAAGACCAGTGGTGATAATCTCTTGCTGGAAAACTTAATTAATGAAGGCTGGGCTACATGTTAATTGTAAAAATAGACTAACTTGCTCTTTCACAGTCATTTTTAGGAAAAAAATACACAGCCTTAATTAATGTTATTTTTGGCCGTGAAGAAAATACTTCAAAGGTTACAAGAAAAGCAATAAGCACAATGACAGTCTAGAGACTACCCTCAAACATATTGGACAACAGATTTAAAAGAACATGAAGGAAGGAAAACGCAAACTTTCACCTTCACTGGACTTCTTTGGCACTTTAAAGCGTACAAGAAGCTTTTTCAGCTGCTCTCTTACAACGGAAGCTCTAACAAGTCCTTTGTAGTTCAGAAAGTGTTCCTGACACCACTGAGAACTTTTGCTGTGCTGCAGAGTAAGGAGAAAGAAATTACAATGAAAAACCACCAGTAAAACAATGAGCAATCTCTTTTGGATCACAGACTTTTTACGTTTTCTTTTGTCTTCTACAATGCTATTTATTGTTCTTTTTGCTGAAAATCATCTTCTTACATGGCAACTAAGAAGTGTAAGTAGCAACAGTGGTTACAGAGCATGTTTCAAGCAACTTCTAAATGGCAGAAAAAATCTTGAGGGGGTGGTTTCTCTTCTCCATTTCTTTTTTTTACATAGCAGAAGACAAAAGCATCAGCCATTCCATTTCCATACACAAATGCATCGTATCAAAAATTAGTCTGTTTTTAATCTCAAAATGTAAGCAAAATTTTCTTTATGCTGTTTTCATTGGTCTCCTCTTCTCATCCAGAAGCCAGCACTTACTCCGAGAATCTCTGCATTCAGCTGCTTCTAAGAGACCTATGCAGATTCAAAATCTGAAGGGCAAAGTTTCATTTAGTGCCAGTCTGATTTGGGAATGGGAAGAGGAAAGTTTTCTTTTTAAATACTAGAATGGTTATACTGGTTCAACTCAAGACTTTTGCAAATACGCTGTTACATAAGTGCTTCATATCAGCAAAATATATTCAATGAGGCAATATTTAAAAAAAAAGACTGCTAACTTGGATGTAGTTTATCAACAGTAAAACTCAAATATATCTATAAAAAGGATACGGGAATGCAAATTTCAATCGGAATTTTGATTTTTACTGTTTTTACTAGACCCTTTCGGAAATCCCAGTCTCTCTGAAAATACAGTTATCTACAGGTAAGAACTCTGTCCCATATCTAAACCACAGAACTCTTTCTGTTTCCTGATCAAAGGAACTACAGAAGCTCTGTGGCAAAATACGACCAGAGTATCTTCTAATGCCAAGTCTATTAAGTGATAATTCTGCAAGTTCTCAGCTTTGAGGATGCTGTATCTAGAACTTCCAGAATCAGAATAAGGGACACCCAAGTTCTTCACATTCCTGCAGATCCACATATACTTGCATACACTTACTTTGACAAAGGCTTCATAAACATTAAGCATAGTGAGATGATCGCCTTCTTCCACAGCAAACTTTCTGTGTTGCCTGGCCTGGAGGAGGATAAATGCATTTTAAAAACAGTCACGTTTAATGACCTCAGTTCCTATCATCTCTGTATTTCCTGGTGACTATCAACATTCTTACCATAAAGTGTAGCTCTTCAGTGTGACATGAATATTCTACCACGCATATGTATTGAGGTGGTATTCTTAAACTTAAATTACAAAGAGAAGCTGAAAATAAATCCCAAAAATCTAACAGAGATGCATTAAAATTACGCTCCTGCTACCAAAAAAAGCTTGTTATCACCTAATACTTTCTTTTTTGATCTCTGAAAAGGAAGGAGGACTTGGGGATGTTTGATTAGTTGCTTGGTTTGGTTTTTTTATTTCCCACCCCCTTCTTTAACAAGGCCTCATGCAGGCCACTACTGGTTTATAGCCCTTCACATTCCTCCTCCTCAGAAGGAGTCTGCTTATAGTAGCAAAGGACACATGGACCCCACTGTTAGTCAGTTTCCCCTTTTACCCAGAACCACAAGGTACAGTTCAAAGCTCTGTTTCATTTTCATATGAGTTTGCAATTTGTAGCATGCATCAATAAAATAAAATATTTGGTGGAAAACTAGAAATATAGAATGTACCAAAAAAAAAAAGTAAGACTCAACTTACAGCTTGAGATTTTTGATTTGGAGGGATCAAGAAGATGTTCTGAATCTGCATCATTGCAGCAATTGTTAAAATCTCCTGGGAGCAGCCAAAATTTCCTGAGAAGTGAGTGAAGAAATTCAGTAAAGAAAATCCTCTTCCATTCAACTTACCATCATACAGAATAGAGAAAAGAAAAATATTTTTATAGTATATCAACACAAAGTACCTGAACTCCTAGATTTTTTTGCAAGTATAACAGTGAATGTTTTCATGGAAAATTAAAAGACAAATGTATTAATCTTAATTACTCGTGTGTTAAATGTGTTGGTCACCATGAGAGAGGTTCATGAGTTTAATGGCTCTTTTTACTAAACGCTATACCAAGACAAAACAGACTGTATGCTTCAAGTTTAGCATGTGTCAAACAGTACGCTACAATTACTAGAAGCAGTACCCACCACTCATCACAAGACTATGAAGAAAAATCTGATTTTTTCCCCCACTTACCTGATTCCAGAAGCATCTTCGCAAACATCGGATTCAGAGGAAACTCTGCTATTCTCATTCCCAGAGGCTCAGTTAAACGGCAGTGCATATCCAAACCTGCAGCACATTGATAAATGTATCTGTGACACAGGTAAAAGTGGCACAGAAAGAATTCTTTAGAATTGTGAGCTAAAATACAGCAAATGCACCCAGGAATATTGTCAGCTTTCTGAGTTCCATCTGTATGGGTCATAGAGAAATAATTTAATAGCATCTAAACTAGAGAAGCACAAATGATAAAGATTCTCCGCAGTGTATCCTGCCTTGGGCATCAGTAACTGAGCTGCCAGCCACATTCCAGCTGTAGCCTTTTTACTGAAGCTGGAGTGGTACAGGATGAAGGCATGGCAGCTTGGTTTTCAGAGCATGAGAAAAGCTACGCAAGGACAAATCAATGGGAGCACAGGAGCAGGACACTGGAGCACTGCAGATTGCATAAATAACCATGCCAGAGCAGACTGAGGAAACAACATAAACATGCTATTTGTCAGACTGGGTGGTGGCAAAAAGCCACACAGAGAAAACCCAAACCACACACCAAGTCAAAGGAGGACAGCTCCAACAACTCGTGTCAGCACACCTAAACCCACAGCTATCTCTATCAAATGTTTACTTTCCTTTATTACTTGATAAGACTTTAATTGAACTTTTTATGACAACACAGTAAGTCACACATCACACCCCTACACTAACACAAGATATTTCATCTAAGGTAAAAACGTTTTCCTCAGAGACAGATACAAAATGCAGCTTATGTGTAGTGATGGTTAAACACACAGAGAAATTGCAAAAAATTAAGGTATGGTTAGTTAACATTTGACCAACCCTTAAGTGCTATCACCACTAATATCTTAGAACGTGGAGCACCTCATTAATAGTACGGAGGGAGAGAAACCTTCATCTTTTTAACTTTCTACAGGTATATTAAGCCATAGCCCATTGGTTTCTGCTGAATTCTCTAAGTGTCAGTGCAATTGTGTATGGATATATACAGCTCATGTGCAGATGTCTTTGTAGCAGTAAGCCTGGATATACAGGGAAGGGCTACAATGGATACAAGATTGGAACAGGTTTAATTAAGTAACCTTAGAAGCAACTGCAGTAAACAGCTATGAAAGAAATCATTGCTTGGATAAAGATATTGAAAAGATTACTATTGAGCATGCTTTGCTTCAAGCATCTTGTCACTAAAAAGCTTCAAGTAACACCCACTAGGAAGTGATGAGTTAAGGGAAAAAAAACATCCGATTTCAAACCTGGCTGAAGTGGTTGTTTCTGAGAGGCAGCAACATAAAAACAAATCTTCAGCAAAATACTGGATCTGAAATAAAGCTATAAATAAAGTAACTTCTTGCCTGCTTATATGTACTCCTCTAAATTATGCCTAAAAATAATATACTCCTGCTGACAACTCTTTCAAATGGGCATCAAAGGAGAAGGCTGAGAAGAGATGCTCCTGATGTAATCTGTTCATGTCACTGCAAAAATAATCAGTCTGAGAACAGTGATGTGTTTATTCAACACAACTATCTCAGCCTGCACAAGTTGCTCTGTAGGGTCCCGACCCTAAGCTGCACATTTACATGATACTACAATGCAAGTGCAGAAATACAGGTTCATACTTGCATAAGAGAAATTCGATTCTTACTGCACTTGCCAACTCCTGGGCAGCTTTACCTCTGCAACTTAAGAAAAAGAAATCTTCATAAGAAACTAGCAAAAACCTGAAACTTCAGCAAAAATCTCAGAGCTAACCTGTATCACAGGCATGCATGCATTCCTTCCTACCTCAAACACCAACATCAGAGCTGCTCTGTTTTGCTACAAAAGTTGGCCAGCCAACAAAGTAACAGCTCCATACTTTCCTGTGAAACTACGGTGAGTACAATGCTTTTGCCAAGACATCAGACAGCTGATCAGTGAGTTTACTGACCTTTCCTCTCCATTTCCCTAAGGTGGCTTTGGCCAAAAATTCACTCTTGCAACATGCTTCAGAGCCAGCACGAAGGCGCTTGTTCCAGGCCCAAAATGGCTGCCAAGAGCCTAGCGCCTCAGCTGAAAGCCTCCTTTGTGAGATGCAACTGAACCAGCACAGAACTCCAACAAGCTACAGCTCCACGAGAATAAGAATTGCGCTGACTGCCACAAGTTACAACACAGCACTTGTAAGTGACGTAAAAATGGCCACAGACCTCTGCAAGCTTCCAAAATTTACACAAACTCTTTTAAACTACCTTTTTCCTCCTGTTTACGTTATCACAGTATCATAGAATGACTGGGTTGGAAGAACTTTACAGCCCCCCCAGCCCCACCCCTGCCCTGGGCTGGTTGCCTCCAGGGATGGGCACCCACAGCTCTGGGCCTCACTGCCCTCTGAGTGAAAGAATCTCCTCCTCACATCTAACCTAAATGTTCCCTTTTAGTTTAAAGCCTTCAAAATCATATCAATGAAAGGGTCCAAAAACTAATACGTGACACCTGTTTTGCTGAGCTATTGGGAAGCACACTTCTGTCAGATTTTGAATCCTATCTCCAGTGACTTTCCGCTCTCAAATTCAAGTATCGGATTGTACTTACCATGTTTCAGGCAGAGTCAAGATCAGATAATGCATGTAACATGTTAACAGAAAAACTTAACAAGCTTTCTATGCTTCTTAAAGTTCAACCAAGGAAGAAATAAAGTAGCAATTATATTGAACATGATAAATTCTGTATTATTATAATCATTCTGACCATGAAAGAGATGTCAGACCTTTATTTCCAACTTTTTGTTTGTTTGTTTATACTCAAAGTTCCCATCACTGGTATGGCAACAAAATGAAAGACCAAATATCCAACAACCTATGTAAATGGATGCGTGTGAATTTAGCATCTTACTCATGTACCGGTCTAATTGGTGACCTACCTCCATTCATATCCTCATAACACTCTGTAAGAACTGGAGAAACACAGGATCTGCCTGAGCAAATCAAGTCAACACTGTCATCAGCTCAGAGCTCTGCTCCTAACAATGGCAAATACTTGGTTCCTCTCATGAAAGTACAAGGCAATGCACAGAAGATAGCAATAAAATCTGCTTCTGCATAACCAAAACAGATGAATTCTACTTTTCTAGTTCCTCCCAGAAAGTTATTGCTGCTTTTCCTTGCTTACCTGTGTGAAGTAAGCTCTGAACAAAAGAAAGTGAATTCTGAGGAGGCTGAAGTACGTTTAAAAAAAAAAGCTTCAACTGATCAAAGCTGCCATTTCTGTTCTCCAAAGCAAATCTGACTAATGATCAATGCCCATCCAATCACCAAATCCAAATTAACAACTTTTTTTTCCACAACTCCCGTAAGAAAATAGTAGGTAAAGCAACGTATAATATCTCACCTCCTAAAGCATACAGTAATTCTAAAGCTTGTACCATTGATTGTGCAGGCGGTGGCTGTGGAAAACAAAAACATGGATTATTTGAAGTTTTCATCACAGAACATAAGAATTTTCACTGAATTTCTTAGATCTTCTTCTACAAAATCATTCTAATTATCTGTCTTTCTACTCATACAAAATGAAAAGAGTTCTCAGACTCTTCCTGTCAACCTTCCATTGACCACCAGTGCTGAGAGTCAGAGCCATCTCAACAGGCTCAGCATCATCACTATGACATTCTCAAGATCCTATCAGTATATAGAGTCAGGCCAAGCTATAAAAACCAAGCTCTCTTTATCCAAAAGCAATTGTCACATCAGTTACTTCTCAACTTTCTCTTCTAACACTATCAACTCAGTTTTACTTAAGAGTAGCTAGAAACTTTATAGAAGTCTAAAAACTGGTATTGCTCTTTTTAATAAGCTGGACAAGAACACTTTTAGTTTTGCAGATTCCTCCCCCCCACACACACACAAATTCAGTGCAAATCAATTAGCTGTAGTTTCACAGAATCTCAAAGACTTTTTCCTTCTGAACTGCTCTCAACTTCTGCACACTTCTAACAGCAAGTTCTAAAATACAACAGCTGCTGTTTCTAAGTTGTCACATATTACTTGCACTAGTTGATTCCCGAAAAGATACTTTGCTGCCTGATAGTGGTCAGTGAGGTGTAATTCCCAAATTAGCAAGGCAATAGTTACTGGTTCAGTGGGTTACCAAGTCACCTAGTGATCACTGCTGGCACTAAAGGAAGATGACAGACCTCACTGCCTAGGACTCACCGAAAGGAAGGGGAACCTGAGCACGTTGTCAATTCCCAGAGCCTTCAGCTGCAAGATGACAGGCGCAAGGTTACTGCGCTGCATCTCAGGAACAGTGGACTTGGGCAACTTCTCAAAGTCTTCCTCTGTTGCAGAAAAAAAGAAAGACATTTGGGATTGGGTTTCAGCTCTTCCTGTGTGCAAGTCACACAGCCATGATAAAACTGTACCCATTTCAAGTTAAAACTATTGACTATGAGCACTTAACTAGGTGTTAAAAGAACTCTTTCTCAAAATGACATTATTTCTATGATTGTATTTTCAGTTGCTTTAACGTGAAAATTCTATCTACACTTGTGATTCTGTACTTGACCCACATTTCAACTTGAAATACAAATTCTTCACAGAAATCTGGAAATACTTTTTTCTTCTAATAGTTTGATTTTTTTAAGCAGACAAAGTACAAATCAGCACAAGAAACACACTACTTTTACCTGAATTATTTTCATTTCCAAATAGAACTTTCTATATCTCTAGTTTCTCTGATCTTCACTAAGATAAAAACTATCTTTTCTCTACTTCAGTCCATCCAGTGCACCTTTTGTTTATTTAATTTCTTTAATGTTTCTTAAAGCACTCATTAGGCCAGCTCTGGGACACACAAAAATAATTGAAGTGTAGTCAAGGAATTGAGATTCTGTTGACAGAAACACTAAAAACACAGAGGCTGACTGATGTTGCAACTTGGTATCACCGTGGCCACCTACAGAGGTGAAGTGCTCGATGCTGCTTCACACAGCCTAGGAGATCACTGCCAAATTTCAATTCTTAAACAACACTCTAGAATACCAAATCGAAAATTCTGCAGATCAGTTTGGGAGAAGGTGCTTTATTTCACCTTAATTTCAAAGGGGAAAGGATCACACTTGTGAAAGATAACTAGGACAAAAAATGTATTTTTTTTATTTAATAGTGTATCAGCAATTGCTCTGCAATGCAGCCAAAGACCTATCCTGTGAAATACAAGCACATCTCACACAGATGCATTTTAACTCTGTCACCCAAACCCAACAACAAATTATTAACCTCAACAATCTAGTAAGTGTTTGCCTTAGTCTGCAGGCTCTCACAGTCCATACAAAAGTCAGCTAAATTTAAGGCAAGAGCAATTACATTCACTCTTGATTCTTCACTGGACACACAAATTTAGGGAATAAACCTTTTTTTTTTTTTTTTTAAACGTGGCAACTGCTGGCAAGCACACACTTTTCAAAAAGATACACTTGATCGCAGATGACACCAAGCTGGGAGGGCATGTTGATCTGCCAGAGGGTAGTAAGGCTTTACAGAAGGACCTGGATAGACTGGATTGACAGGCCAAGGTAAATTGTATGAGTTTCAATAGGGCCAAGTGTTGGGTCCTGCACTTTGGTCACAGCAATGCCAGGCAACTCTACAGGCTTGGGGAGGAGTGGCTGGAAAGCTACCTGACGGAAAGGGACCTTGGTGTGCTGATGGACATGGGCTGAATGTGAGCCAGCAGTGTGCCCAGGTGGCCAAGGCCAATGGCATCCTGGCTTGGATCAGGAATGGGGTGGTGAGCAGGACTAGCAAAGTCATCCTGCCCCTGTACTCGGCATTGGTGAGGCCCCACCTTGAGTACTGTGTTCAGTTTTGGGCACCTCAGTACAGAAAGGACATGGAGGTGCTGGAGCAGGTCCAAAGAAGGGCAACAAGGCTGGGGGAGGGCTTGGAGAATATGCCCTATGAGGAGAGACTAAAGGAACTAGGGCTGTTTAGGCTGGGGAAGAGGAGGCTGAGGGGAGACCTCATTGCTCTCTTCAAATACCTGAAAGGTGATTGCAGTGAGAGCGGGGCTGGTCTCTTCTCACTGGTGACAGGACAAGGGGAAATGGCCTCAAGTTGTGCCAGGGGAGGTTTAGGCTGGACATCCATCAGGAAAAACATCTTTACAGAAAGGGTTGTTAAGCACTGGAACAGGCTCCCCAGGGAGGTGGTTGAGTCACCATCCCTGAATGTGTTTAAAAACCGTTTGGATGTGGTGCTCAGGGACATGATTTAGTGGTGGGTTGTTAGAGTTAGAGCAATATGGTCAGGTTGCGGTTGGACTTGATGACCTTGAAGGTCCTTTCCAACCTGAGCAATTCTATGATTCTATGATCTCTCTAAGTCTCAAAGCTTGATAAAATCAGAGGGAACCTGAGGCACATAGTCAACTGCAGTGCTCAGCTGTAATTCCTTCTCCTATTCAACAGCTGAGAACAGAGGCAGCTGGATTGCAGCACTCTGAACATTGCCGAGTGGCTGACAGATTCATTTATAACAGTTATTTTTGTACACTGCCAGCTTCAATATTTCAAGGCAGCATTTGAGGTTGGCACCTATTGCTATGGAGACCACAGCAGGAATTTTTCCTCTACCATCTCATGGACCTCCACAAGCCTTTGTTAGACACGCAGTCCAGTAGACACTTTAATCACAGGAGAGTGTGGCACAGGTGGCTGTTATGAAGTGAGGAAAATCTTCAGAAATCAAAAATCACTGAAAGGCAACATTCTTTGTAGACTTGCCACTCTGAAAGTTACATGAACAGTGCCGGCTTGCAATTACTGAAACTTCCCTGCTCGGTTTGTATTTCTGTTTCATAAAAGGTTTCTGTTTCCAGTGCTTAGCAGGTATGAACAAAGCATTTCTAAACAAGCCAGAGGAGTAACAAAGGGAAATAACCATCTCTCGCTGAAAGAAGATGATGCAGTTTTGTTCTCCTTAAGCTAATACTGAAGCCACTGTAAAACAAAATGCAAGTCATGTCAGCAAGCTCACCTTCCCAACGCATCCCATTACTGACCTGTATAAAGCCTGTAACATTTCCCAGAGCGGTTCCGGCCTGCACGTCCTGCTCTCTGATTAGCTGAAGCTTTAGACACTGGTACCACCACAAGGCATTCAATGGCTGTTTTTGGATTATAGGCCCGAAGCTTCACAAAACCACAATCAATTACAAATGCAATTCCATGAATTGTGATAGAAGTCTCGGCAACATTGGTGGCTACTATCACCTGCAGATACGGACACAATGATGGTACTGTGAGCTCCCCAGTCTCAATTGCACTGTCACTAGCATCAGTGCACCAGGGCTCACATACAAGATACTTAAAAGATCTCAGAAATGACAGTTCCAGTAAATACACTCTGGAGTACAAAAGGATACAGTAAATACAGTAGAAATAGTTCTCAACTTGATGTAACTCTAGTTTTTACAGTTTCCCAATCTATTTCTTATTCAGGTTTATTCTCTCTTTGCAAATGTGGAAGAACTTGGTGTGTTTGCAAAGGAAAACGTTATCTAACTGTAAATCAAAAGTTCTTAACTAGTGAACTGGAATATCGTATTTATGTTTCTCAGTTATATTGAACTTGTAACACTGGAGTGGGGCAGGAGGCAGAGGAGGAGCAGAGTTGATTAACTGTCCACCTTCAGTATTCCTGCAGAGACACACTTGTATGCATGTCCTAAAACATTAAAAAAATAACTGCTCCCAAGTGAGAGGGAAATGTAATCCTTATTTCACATGAAAATAAAGTAAATTTTAGCAGCTAACCCTCCTGGAGAGAAAGAAGTATTTATCACTCAACAGACTCCAACATCAGATGAACAGCTTTACTCATTGGACTCCAGCAGGCACAAGAAGCATAACAACTCACTCCATGTAATTGTCAGTTTATCTCAGCCCCAACACAAGCTCTGCCCAAGTAGAAAGCACTAATCATGACCAATTAGATGACAGATCTTTGATGTTAAATATCCAAACAAGGCTTCCAGAAGTCAAAACAAAGCTTTTTTTTTTTTTTGTACTCAAGTCAAGCAAGCTTTAATTTCTTCTTAGATGCAAATAGAGCATTTACCCACTCCGACATTAATTTTCCCTTTCTTGGTACAGAACAGCCTAGTCCAGATACCTTGCCCACAGAAAGAAATGAAAACAGGTGAAAGCAGACTTCAGAGTGTAACAAGCTGCATCTGGACATAAGCAAAAGCTGCAAGTGGACAAAGATAAATACATGTGGTACGTAAAAAGACTCCTAAGGATTGAGAAGTTGAGGTAGAAGGGCAAGTTAGAACTAACATATCTCGGACAGAGCAGTGGCCAAAAGGCAAGCCAGAGAAAATGCTCTGGGTTCACAGTGTGAAAGACGACAGGCACTATTAGGAGATGCAAGAAGTCTTGCTGTGTAAGAGCTCACAACAATCTCACCCTGTGAACTTCATTCACATTAACCTGTGAAACACAGACAGCCTTCTGGGTGGTAGAGATTACATTAAGCTAAAACCTTACCTTCCTGACACTGCGAGAAACTCTCTCAAACACTTTCATCTGATCAGGAGAAGGCAGCCCAGCATACATGGGGAGAACACGGAGGTGCTTCTTCATTCCAGTGCGAGAAAGGGCCCGAGCCTGTTCTATAAGCATAGAAACAACAGTCTCCACTTCTTCCTAGAAGCACAGCAAGATAAAAGAACATGAGTACTTTCACTTACAAATATCCTATAGATATCACCTATATAAAAACTGCACCAAAATAATCCGAATATAATTTTAGAATTCTATGATTCTATGATTTAGTTTTTCAAAATCCCAGACCATCCGACCAGCTCCCTCAATTTTGCAATATCCTTATATTAATTACTATTTATATTAATGTTGCTGTTCATATTAATTCTGACTGTTATTGTTCAAGACAGTATTCCACACAAATACATGAGAAAAATCACAAAGGATGAGCTGAACAAAGTTCAGTAATGAGGAAGAAGGCCCATTTTCCTCTGCATCTCTCAACTAGTGAGATCAAACTGAGGGGCCAATCTGTCCTGACTGTGCTGCAGGCCTCGATCTGGAATGACACAGTAACAGCACTAACTCCTATTCCTCAACTTCCTGTTTAATCTCAGAAATCAACTGTGGCTCTCAAAAAAAAAAAAAGTTTAGATATGATCTTGTCAGATACACAATTCTCTCTTTCAAAGGCAAATCAATAACGAGCATGAAGAATTTCTTACAGAAACATGCAAGATGCTTGTGAGAGCATTCAAGGAAGTTTGCGCTGTGGAACTATAAGCTACCTCCAATTTACTCTTCTTGGCTGCAAAGTAAGCTAACAGGCACTGAGCAGAAAAATAGTGGGGTTTTTTATTATTTTAATCACATAGCAATTTGTTTTTCCTGTCAAAGACTTCAAATTTTAAGACTAACATATGTACAATTCTATTTACGCTAATTATTAACAGTGGCTTGCTGTCAAATTGAACAACTTCGTAGGTGTGTCTATCACCAAAAAGCACACTGTTCCATATATTAACAAGGCCAAAACCACACAGTATTAAATAAGAAAAACCATCATGTGTCAACAGCTCTGATAAATTCAGACCATTGCATCAATACATTTTCTGGAAGTCGTTGGGACCAGTTAATTCTGCTCTCATTGAGTCAAAAAGGTTCGTCACCTTAATGACAGCAAAGAAAGGAAAGCAGGAATCTGAGAAGGCTTCACAAAGTCAACAATACAAGACTGTAAAGCAAAAAAGTGCTGTTGTCTATACCTGGCCAGTTAAAAATGCCAGTATATCACCATCATTCTCCATCTGGTGAATTTTCATTGCAGTTTCCACAGTTGATTTTATATAATCTGGAACAGGACTGTGGAGAGAGAAAATAGAAGACATATCAGTTAAAAAAAAATAAAAACAGCAATTAATTTATTTGACATTGCTTAGAGTTCTAAAAAAAGTCTAAGTATGTTCTGCTGCTATAAGCAATATCCTATCACTTCAAGAGCTTTTTTTAATGTCATTTTCTCAAGCAAATATTTAAAAGTGCATTCTTGAAACATAATTCAGCTATGACCATGTGTCTGCTCTAAAAAAAGAAAAATGTAATCTTGAGGTTTTACACATGCTACTATTTTATTTTCTCCATACGATTCACTTACTGCTCATTAGAAACATTCCCCAGCACATGCAAGAAGAGTGGCATCTCCCCATGCAAAGCAAACTGACACAAGCAGAGCTGATTTTCATTTGTACAAATGTGAATTCACATACACAAATTAGAAAGTTCTTTTGAGAATTCTGTTCTAATGTTTTCCATTTATGAAACTGCAGTAATATGAAAGAATGATGGAGAAAGATGCCTTTAAAATCCTCTAATCTCCCCCAGAAAAGCAGAGTAGAATAGAGCAGTCCAGTTGGAAGGGACCTTCAAAGATCAACCAGTCCAGCTGCAAAAGAACAAATCCCTTGCAGAATGGAGACCACTAAAAAGTAAAGCTAAAGTAAAGCTGAGGAGGCTTTTGAGAAGCTGTATGCATTTATTTCAAAACAAACTCAGGGGTGAACAAAAGTTCCTTTAATTTGTCTGTAACTTACAATGTTTAATCACTTTTGTACTTAAATATATGCCTGCCGCTCACATAAGCAGAAGATTCACTCGATCTTATAGCTACACTTACATCCATAATTTCTTGGTACCAAAACCATGAAAGTATTTTGAAAGAATGGCTAAGTTTGCCAAATTGAATGTTATACCTCATTATAACTGGTCTGGTATGTTAGACAAAATGACACCGCAAGTTACACACTCTTAATCACCACTGAGAAGATCAAGCAGGAACGCACCTCTGTATGTAGAAGATGTCCACTGGAAACGTTCTCCCCTCCACAGTAAGGATCACACTGGTGTCTTTGCTGGGATCACCGGTATCATTCTGATTAAAGAAATCCCTGAATTTCTACATTAAAATAAAGATAAATACTTTCAGTTTGAAACTTCGAAGAATCAAGGGAGAAACCTAATGACATTAAGAAGTCAAATTACTATTACTTGAATATATCTTTCATAAATTTGACAGTCTTTTGATAAAGCTCTAATATAAAAAACTTAAAAGTTGGATTTTGCTGCCTTAGATTCAGGCAGTGAGCCTCCAGGGATGGGGCACCCACAGCTCCAGGCAGCCTGCGCCAGTCTCACTGCCCTCTGAGTAAATAATTTCGTCCTCACATCTAACCTAAATCTGCCCTCTTTTCATTTAAAACTGTTCCCCTTGTTCCATCATTATCTGCTCATGTGAAAAGTTGGTCCTCCCCCTTATTATAAGCACCCTTTAAGTACCAGAAGGCTGCAATGAGGTCTCCCCAGAGCCTTCTCCAAGAAGAAGAAGCCCAGCTCCCTCAGCCTGTCTTCACAGGAGAGGTGCTCCAGCCCTCTGGCCACCTTCATGGCCTCCTCTGGACTCACTCCTTCCTCCCTTCTTCCCCACTCTAACAGGAGCAGCACAGAGGATAAGCTCCACACAAACAGAAGTGGAGCTGCCAATTAGGGTCGCTCAATTTTAAACCAAATTTGCGAGATATACCTCTGCATCCAAGGTGGCTGAAGCCACAATCAGTCGAAGATCTCCACGTTTTTTTTGAATCTAGGATCAAAAAGACAAAGAACATCAAGAGAAAAAACTGTTTTTTTGAGCTATAAGGCTAGAAACAAGTTTCAGAGCATCCAGGTTACCAGTGACTCCTCTACAGAAATAGTTTGTAATCAAGACAGCTGATGAACTGCAGCACCTCTATCACCCCAAGAGCATATCAACCTGAGGAATGCGTGTGGAGCTTTATGTAATTAAGGCTAAGAAAGAATTGAAGGTATTCAGTCTGTAATCATAGTTTACACTCTTAATTTCTGGTTGGAGCCAGATTGCTGATGGGTTTAAAGTCAGCAGCGTCCTGCAAGATCACTTCTCATAATCATCATCAGCAGAACAAAGACTGCCTTTTTCCTAATATAACATAAAGAGAAAACTCAGCCCCAGGGGAGGAAATAGAGGATCCCAAGTGTCAGATGTGTAAAGTAAACAGCTGATATGTACAATGGGCCGTGGGGTAAATGAGGAATTAGAAATCTCCCTCTCTCGAGTGAATTCATTAACAAAACATCAGGAGCAGAAGTTTAGTAAAAATGACAGTGGAAAACGTTAGAGACCACATTTAAAAAAAAATTAACCTTTTTTAGTAACCCAATGGCAATATCTGTATAAAGAGTCCTTTCATGGGCTTCATCCAGCATGAGAACACTGCAAATAAAGCGGAAAGATAAGATCTGATAAATGGATTGAATGATGCTAGAATCGGTATCTTCCTATATGAAATATCATTGCTTAAATTTGTTGCTGGATTATTGTTTACATCCATTTAGAAAACCATTGAGATAAAAAAACACAAGAGCACAAACAAGAGAAAAAAGGTAGATTGCAACCAACAGGCATGTGGTACATGCAGAGTGTTCTTTATTCAGGTTGTTTTGGAAAGGGCAGGAATAACCAAGGTTCATCTTAGGCATACTGAAAAGGTTTTCTATATATCAGAATAAGCCTGTTCATTACTGTGGTTTTTTTTTTATTAGTTTAATTTTTAAAAAAGTTTAAAACTAGTAGATGAAGCAATTCAGACTCCTCAAGCCCCATTTATGTTACGTTCCAAAAATCACAGCACCAAATCCAGCTGGGTTTGGCACTGCAGCAATCAATTTTCTAACAAGCTTTAAAACATAAGAAGCTCAGGCTTCTGAATAATTTTCACAGTTTTTAAATTTAACTCCTACTAATCATACCTCAGCCTAAAAAAACCCGGTTCTTTACCAAGCTACCCTTCAGCAAGCGTTCAGCCCGTGTTTCCTTACCTGTATCTTGTTAACAGAGGATCAGCCATCATCTCCCTTACCAGCATACCATCAGTTAGAAACTAGAAGTGAATGCAAAGGAAAAATGGTAAAGTCAAACAAAAAAAAACCCAACCAAGCCCAGGAGGTAGTCCCAATTACACGTGATTGATTTACTTGAATAATTTTCTAGGCTTTTGTCTAAACTTTTATTCACTTTTCATTTTCTAACAATCTATTAGGTTGTTCTATTTCCAGCTATGGAAGCTAAATACATTTCTGAGTGCTATCCTTGAGATAAGCAGAGAAACTGGTATTTAATCATATTGAATTTTTGAGAATTATCACTTGTCCTTTACTGAAAATAACACAGTCTGGCAGCACTGGGATATGGCAATAGAAGTTTCCTCACATTTGTCTGTAACATGACTGCATTTGCTCTACAAATATCATTCTCTGTATCAATATGGCTTTGACCCTCTCAAAGTAGACTACTTCAGATCTCTCTCACATCTCACCAGAACACAAGACTTAACGTTACAACAAATTCAGTGTTTTAATGTTGTAATTTTCTATTTCTAGCCACGAGAAACCCACCAGCTTTATGTAGCCCTCAAGTAGAGTTTGACACAGGACTATAAATTTGGTCTTTAATCAGCAAGAACTGGTTTTCAAGGTAAAAAATCCCAAAATTTCCAACCTCAAATGATGAATCATCAGACTCAAAAATATCTTTATTTCTTTCAGTTCAAAAGTGCTATTAGTCTCAAAAAAGAAAATGAGAGTAAATTCTTTCATTCATCATCATTCCTATTCCAACATAACTAAAGCAAACTCCTGTCTGTACACAATACAAGCAACATTAAGGCTGGTCATAGGGCTAAAGAACAGCTGCAAAGCTTGCTATTAAGTCCACATCAAATTACTCTCAGCCTGCCCATCTTCTGTTTTATCTGTACTTTTAATGAAAATCTATTTTTGGGGTGGTGAGGATACTTCAGCTTTGATTCACTGCAGCTTTTCACTGACTTTGAGTCAAATGAGGTCACTCCAGCACTGTACCAACAGCTGGCAACAACTACCTTGAAAATCTCTTTTAGTTTTACAACAGTGACTGTCAGACTAGCAGAATAAAACACTATTAAGTTCTAGATAGCCACAGCCATTTCAGTACACTCTTGGGGTATCCATCTGGAAAATCAAAAAGCTATCTACTCTCTTTACCAGGCATCTCAGCTTTCCCACTGATTTTGCAAAAGTGCTTTAAGAGTTTCAGCTAACCCTTCCAGAATAACCACATGCTGCCTCACCTTAATTCTTGTAGCCTGTGGATCTGTGCAGTCATCAAATCGAATACAGTATCCAACTTCATGACCCAACACTGCACACCTTTCATCAGCAACTCGGCCTGCAACCTGACAGAACAGATTCATGTAAACAAAAGGCAGCTAATAGCAAAGTTCTTCACTACACCATTGTTTTGTCCACAGAAAGTCAGCATCAAAACAGAAACAAAGCTACTGCTTCTGAAGAATTGCTTGTTCTTAATCGAATACAAAATTCTGTTTTACACTGTAGTGCATGCTGAACGTGCAAGTGGTAAATACCTTGAAGATGCTTCAGCATAACTTAATCTGCTTCACACTTCTTAAGAAAGGTTCAGAAGTAATTTTCAGTGAGAAGCACTGTGTCAGACCTACGAAGGTTGCCTTTCAACCAGACATGAAGCTGGGGAAGGACCACACACCAGCAACTGTGGAAGTGCAGTTTAAGAACACGGCTGGCATGCAGTAAGGAAGAGTACATGTGCATAGCATGCAGAAGAAGTTATCAGTTAAGCTGATATGTCCCTGAACTTACTCGGACTTTTACTTTTTTTCTTGTTATCTAAAGATGCTAGCCTCCTTCTCATAATGCAGGAGCTTCTATGCAGAAAACAGATAGAATACTGGCAGAACAATTAAAAGCAGCAACAATTTTTGGAAGACAAGTGCCCTGGACCAGTTTTAAGCCAATAGCTCCTTTAGCCGAAATCTTGATTTACTATTCTACAAAGCATTAGGCATTATCAGGCTATGGTTTCAGCAAAATACAACAGACAATTAAAAGCTGAAGAAGAATAAAACCCCAGAACATACGCATTAGTTCTATTAGAATTTCAACAGTAAGCTTTTTCAGTCATTCAAATGACATTCTAAACCATACCGACAGGCAGCAAATTCATCATTTATCATTCCATCACTTTCAGGCAAGCATTCAGAGTAACTGTCAGCCTGGGTAATGCAAGCAGAACTTCAGGTATTTCTAAACTATGCAACCTCAGCAACTACTGCTCTTCACTTGTAACAACCTCCACACTCTACTTGAGAAAGTAGGTAAGCACATTAATCCAAATTAAAAAGTCTATTTCAGTTCAAAACAAAGCAATAAATCATCAGTGTCTCTCATCTCCCAGCAACAGTTATGTGGTGCAGGCAGCTTCCAACTACATTCTCAAAGAGAAGTCCTGCTGTGACTATATACTAAGCCCTAAGGGAGTAATCCTATTTTACAATTAGAAGTAGCATGTTAAGACATAAAAGAAAAAAGAGAAATAAACGTGTTGTGAGAATTCATTGCAGTACATGCAGCATCTCCTGTAGAACTGCTCAATGTCAACTGAATGTCCTATGAAGGGGAGAAGGAAGGACACTGCAGGCAAACTGCCCAAAGATGCAGATCACTGCTACAGACCATTTGTTTAATGACAGTGGATCTAGCTAAAGAACACTGGATGAGGTGAACCTGTAAAGCTGACAGTTCCTCAAGCTACTACATTTTTACCAGAGGCATACACTGATACATTGCAGGTAAAATTAAATATCATTAATTAAAAAAAAGTAAGGAGGCAAAATGAGGATTACAAAAAGGCACCTCAATTCACTGAGGAACTGGCAGCAGAAAAGCTTCAGCCCACCTATTCAGTGTTTGGTGACAAAGACAAACAGCACTGGATGCTTTCTGTGCAGATTATTAACACAGAGTACACGTTGTTGCCCTCAGTATCCCTTCTTCCTCTCATAGTACGCCTAGCTTATATTATGTGCTCCTAGACACACCAGTGAAATGCAATCACATCTGTTTCTTCTTTTCCCCCACCCTCTTACCAGAGGAAGCAGCAAAAAAAGAAAAAAAAAAAAAGATTCAAGAAAATTAAGTATGAATTGCTAGAAAGGAAAGAAGTATACAACCTCCTCCATTGGCCACGTTGCTGCACACAGATTTGTACCACTACTTTATTCAGGGAAAGAATTTAGAGACCATGCAAGCATAATTCTAGCCCAGAGTCAATCACAGCTCAACCCTGCACAGTCCTAACTCCCCATATGGTTCTGCTGATGCAATTCAATTTTATTTATTATTATTATTTGGCCTTGAAATTGTTGGCAAGACCTACTAATCATGTTGAATTCAGCATATAGTACCAGAAATTCTGCAAGGAAGATAAGCAGAAACATCTATTCATTCAGGAGCTCAGAGCTGCGATTCCTGTTATTCAGCAAAAACCACGAATACATTGGAAGTTGTAATAAAGTGGGAAAATCTGGACATGAAAAAACTCACTGAAACAGCAGCAACTCGACGAGGCTGTGTCACCCCAACAACTCTTCCTTCGGCTGTCCAGCCAGCTTCTGCTAGGTACTGCCAACAAACATTTGGGGAAAGGTGTTAGTTCTCTACACTGCCTGTTTTACCCTGATTTTGACACAAATTTATCCATGATCTGAGGCAAGTCAGTTACTTTTTGTGCGTTATTCACCTCACCGTTAAAAACAGTACAAGTTTTTTAAATTGTTTTTAATTGAGAACAGTATAGCATAATAACTAATTCCTAAGAACATTAGCTTTCAGAAATCATGCTAAAAGCAGTTATTTGGGTCTCAAGTATTAATTTGAACTACTACTTTTTTTTAAAATTTTCTTCCTTTTCTTTTATAAACTTTTGAGGACAAAAAGCTAAGCTGTGCAGGTCAAGTGCTCATGCTGAAACAAATGGCATTCATCATCAGCTTGCAGTTATTTAAGTTAAAATCAAGAATTAACTTCTAAACTTTTTTGGTTGTTCTTCATGCCCATTGTAACAGAGAAAATTTTACAAAAATACAGAAATGTATCATATTCCAAAAATTTCCAAGGGCAAAACTCATAAGAAACCCACACGTCTTTTTCCTTCTCAAAACCATATCCTCAACAAAACTTTTCAACTTAATTCTGTTGAAGTTATAAAGCCATTCACTTTAGAAGGGTAATTAGAAGGGTACTTAGAAGGGTATCAGCATAAATCTGTAGGGTATGCTCCTTCCTGGAAGTGGAAGAAGGCTTTGTATCACAGATATGCCAGCTCCTACTATCTAATATGAAGCTTTACTTTTCTCCCCTTTTGGTCCTGCACACACACACTTACCCAACACTGGCAAATTCCATTCTTACAGTGCAGTTCTGGGATGCTGGTTTAATGTTTCATGCAAAATCCCCTGAGGGAATACCTGTTTTCACCAAGCTAAACACACACTTACCTGTGGAATTTGCGTTGACTTCCCACATCCTGTTTCTCCAACAATCACCAGAGTTTGATAGTTCTCCACTAGATAAAGTATGTGATTTCTTAGCTGAAAGAGATGACATTTAGGTATCAAAACCAGATTTGTACAAAAATAAGAAAGCTAACATTACAATGTTTACATAAGCATAGTAAATTCATTTTTACAGAGAATACACCGTCAAAAGTTAAAAGATTATTTTAAGTCAGTAAATATTATGCATTCAAAATACAGTAACTAACTTAAATCTACAAAGCCTGTAAAACTGTTGGCAACAGCTTTCAATGAGAATAATCAATTTCAGCAAATAAAGGGAGCAAGATCATGTAACAACTGTTCTATGCTGTAAAAGGTTTCCATACTGCTTTCTCAAATAAACAAAAACCACAAAAGCTAGGCACCATCCAACTGATTTAATATCCCAAAAAAGAACTCTCGTACCTTAAAAACAGGCAGCTTTTGTCTTTGTTGTTCAATAGACAGAGAAGCATAAGGATTATAGATGACGGTCACTCCACTGCTCTCAGCAGGACTCTGCCTCTCCTCTGAGACGCTGACGCCAGGACCTTCTGTGCCTAGATGACAGCAGTTAACTTTTACAATACAACCAAATTCAATACGTTCCTTGCACGGAGGAATTAAGCATACTAGCGTGCATCAAGAGACCAACTTTTCTAGAGAATTAATCAAAAATTTTCCATACCAGTAAACAGGCAAAAATTGTGTCAAAACAAATGTCTTTCTCCTTCTAGTTAAAAAACCAATGTGAATACATACTTGGATTTTTAAAGGAAGATAAAGGAGAAAAAAAGCACATGGGAAACATAAACAGCAAGGTCATAGGGCCATTCTTCTTCTGTGCAGCAGTTCAGATGTAGCTTCAGCATCCATCTCAGAAGTATGGCCGTGGATTTCAAGCCAACCAGCCATGTAACAGGACTTCTTTGGACTAACATGAACCACATAAGCATTCAGCCTTGCCTGCTGATGAGATATACCACTGCAGCTCTAGATCTACCTCAGTAACTGAAATTTGATTTACCTCTGCTGCGTGTGAAAATAAAACTACTGACAACCAAAAATACCAAATCACGCAGGCAAACCCGAAGCAGAAACTCATCTCAATAAAGGAACGTATTGTCTCCAGGTGCAAATTCAACTGGAAAAATCTGAGATCAAAGAGGACTCTCCTGCTCTGTAGGATTTGCTTGTTTGTGGTTTTTCCCACTTCTTCCACTGTTTAAAAACAATTAATCCCAACTCAAAGCTGTCAAGCAAGTTCCATAGCATACTGAACCAATTTTAACAGCAACTGGCACTGACTCTGATAACTATTCACACCCCAGAACAAATGGGCCAGGTAAGAAACAGAAAGGCTCAAGAGCCCACTGCCACACACAACACAGATTCATTTGAGATGAAAGGGACCTATAAAGGTCACCTAGTCCAACTCTCCTGCAATGAACAGGGACACCCCCAGCTCGATCAGGCGCTCAGAGCCCCGTCCAGCCTGACCTTGAATGTCTCCAGGGATGAGGCATCCAATTCTCTGGGCAACCTCTGCCAGTGCCTCACCACCCTTAGTATAAATAGCTTTTTTCATATATGCAATCTAAATCTCCTCTCTTCTAGTTTGAAAGCATTTCCCCTTGGCCTATCACAACAGATGCTACTGAAGCATCTGAGTCTGTCCCCTTTTTTCTTGTAGCCCACAAACACGCTCCTCAGCCCTCTGTCCTCCAGCCTGACCTGCTCCAGCCGCCCTCGCCTCCCCGTGTTTCAGCCCCTGATCACATTCACGGCCCTTCTCAGACCCGCTGCGCTAAGCCCATGTCTGCATGATGCCGGGAGCCCCCCGAGCACCGGACACGATCTCAGGAAGGCTGCGGGGCGATTCTCCTCCCTCAGTCCTCGCTCAGCGCAGCCCAGACCACTTCTCCGCAACAAGGACACACGGTATCCGCGAACCCCAGAATGCCCCCGGCGCCGAGCGGCGCTCACAGAGGCCTTTCCTCCCGCACACCCCGCAGCTGAGGGGCAGAGCGCTCCTCCGGCGACAAAACCCGTGCGGTCCCCAGCCGCCGCCGAAGCCAGCAGCGCTTCAACCCAAGGAGGGCAGGAGAAAGAAAGGGCAAGAAGGAAGGAGCAAGCCTTCCCTGCCACACGGCCGCGCTGCCCTCACCCGGCTTCCAAAACTTCACCGGTCCCACGGGCGCCGCCATCTTAGGGTGAGAGGGTAACCGGAAGCGGAAGAACCGAGCCCACGTGTCCCGGCGCCCGTTGCCATGGTGCCGGCCCGCCCCTGCGCGAGGAGACGCGGGCTCGTAGCAGCGAGTCGGGAGAGGCCTGGAGTTCAATAGCCTGAAGGCTGTCATCGCGAAACGTCCGTCTGTCGTTAATTAGTAAAGCTAATTGCTTCCCTATCCACCGTGAATGGTACCACCCCGCTAGAGGTGTTGCGCTTCACACCAGACAACCGAAGGGTTGGAAAGAAAGCAATTACAGCAACGGTTACTGCCACAGTTATTGCAGCCAATTACAAGTATTATTGAATCAAATTTAATTTGGGCTTTGCGTTAGTGAAGCACAAATGAGAGTAAAAGAAAAAAATAAACTTCTAATAGGTTTAGTAATGCTGTCAAAAATTTGCACTTAAAGAAACATAATCCCATTTTATATTCTTTGTAATTTTCATTCTGCCTGAATTCCTCGACGCACAAGGGTGCAGTTGGGATGACGACAACAGCATTCATCGTAACGCTGTCATTCCACAGTCACTTGTTCTGCTGAGTGGCTGGGCAACCACGCAATAAAAACGTTAATTCAGTTATAATTAGACGCTCCCACAAAAATTTATTTCAATGTCCTTGCTAAGTGAAACCCATTCTATCAAAAATAAACACAACTCTTATCACAGCGTTTTGCGCCATCGCTATGTTAGCAACTGATGAGAAGAAAGTCCTGCTGCTGGGACACAGAAATAGCGTCCTATTAAAATAATGAGATGAACCACAAAGTTAAAAAGTTGTAATTGTGAAAACAAACATAAAGATGATCATCGCTGTGAAAGTAAGATTGCAGAAAAGATTTGTACAAAATAGTCTTTTTGAGGGTATTTACAGAAACTATAGTCTAAAATAAGAACAAAAATACATATTTAAAATTTCTTTACATCAGGGTAAAAGTCAACGCTATTAAACCACTGAACATTTACACATCGGGAATCAAAACTATTACATTGCCATTTTCGTAAGCAGAGAAGAGAAAGGACACCTCTTAATTGTATCCTAATCAGTGTATTGGCACAATGCTTTGGCAGGAAATGCCATTTCTGTAAGATCCACATGTCCAATTTGAAATTCTCCTGCTGGTGTTTAGCTTAGATCCATATGAAATTCCCCAGCTAAGTTTACAGATTCCCCTTGGAGGCCCAGAATCCACGAGCATGCATATACCCAAGATTTCTGCTGCAGCAGAGCCTCAAGAACAACTAGAGGAAACGGCTCTATTTCTGACTTCCGTGAGGCTGCCCGTCAGGTGGAAGTAAAGCTTTTTACAATTAAAAGCATCTTCACAGACTTCAGATCTACTCAGCTTTTCCTATAAGATCAGGCAGCAGTAGCAACCATAACATATAAAATGCAAAGAAAAAGTCTTGTTTGGCTTTGCTACTAATATTAGTAGGTTCTTAGTCATATAGCCCTTTGACTGCAGGCGTTTAAAATGTATTCACTGTGATGGTCACAATCCAAGTGTTCTTATCACTAAAAAGAAAAGATAATTTGGAATTAAGTCATGGCAGAAACACGTTAACTTGATACATTAACTTGTTCTGCCTAGCTGCTCAGCTTCATGTAAACAGCATGTAACATTTGAGGACTAGTAGCCAGGTACTGACCTAGTTTCTAGGGTATGGCTACTCCTGTCCACTTCTGCATCACGGAACTGTTTGAGGAACACAAGACTTCAGATTTCAGAGCCTAACAGCAGTCCTGCTATTCATCTTTAGAATCCTAAGCAATATATTTTTTAAGGAATCTACATATAGAAAATGAGGTTTGAGCTACTGAACTAAGACATCGCCAACCCAATAAGTTAAAACAAAAACTGACAGAACACCAGAAGTCAGTAATGGCTTCTCAGGTGTTAGAGAGTTTTGTTTTGTTTTTCAAAAGCACTTCTGCGCCTAAGACAATACCATAACTGTATCTGCTGATTGACATTGCAGAAGTGTTCAACTGCAATCACAATTCCAGTATTCCTTTCTCTCAGCTTGAGGCTGGCTTCCCAGCTGCTTGCACAGACATACTGCAAGGCAGTACGGGACACAGACCATGGGACACGGTTCCTCAGGTTTTGCGTCTCACTCTGAGTGAACATGCAATTCATCTCTCTATGATCCAGTGTGGCCTCATAACTAGAGAGCCATTCCTCTTAGTCAGTGGTGGAGAAACATGCATTGCATTACTTGACACATAGACTGCCTCCCTTGAGGCATGCATCCAGTTTCGCTTCCTTTTTAGATTTCCTACAAATGCTCTAAGATACAAAAACTCCATTCTCAGAAAGTTTTCCCTGGTTAAGTCTCTAGAAGCCACTGTAATCCTGACCAGCTCATCAAACACCTTGTTCTTCTTGCTGCCAGAGAACTCTTTGAGGTTGACAGGCTTGGAGCGTGCATAAAGAGTCCGAAATTCCTGGTCAAAGTGTGCAACTGCAGGGCCCGACAGGATCAAAATGTTACTGCTGTTCAGTTTGCCATCCATCCATGTAAAACTAGCAACAGAAGGAGAAAGTTCCAAGTTAATTCAAAATAATAACAGATATCCAAGCACTAACTGAAAATTCTCATAGCAGTGCGCCTTATTTTAAGGCCAAATGTTACCAGCAATGTGTAAAAAAAACAATTTTTAAATGTTACTGCTATTTTCTGTTTAAAGAAATCATTAAAAGGAAGAAAAATGACACCTGCCTGTAGGAACCTGTTGTCACTCTAATGCCATCAATTAACATGAACTTTTCACGGACTTTTCCAACAATTTTGGCACCTGACCTTGTGTAGTATGTGTTCCCCGTGATATTTCGAACTCTCATCAACTGTTAAAAAGAAAGATATGGAAAGCAATATGTGAATTTCAAAGTTAAATGATTGTATTTAAAGAAGTAACACACGACAGTAAAGATCACTGATGAACTAACAAAGGTTGCTGTGCAGTGGCACAGGATTCACCATCTAGAAACAGCTTTGTATTGGTTTAGCCCACAAAATACAATACACAAAGGGGCAGATCTATACAGCGACGGTGCAGAATGTGCTGTTAAAACTGCTGTCTAATCTCAGAGGGACCCGAACTCCAGAGAATCTTGGGAATGCACTTTCCATCAGCCTTTGCAGTCTTAGCAAACCTGAGCGATTCCACACATCCATTTACAAACTGGATATTCTCCCTTTATTTTCTTGAACATTCAGTTAGTATTTATGCTCAGAGGGCCACTGTGACAGCCTCCTATAAGGATTTCTGCTTTTCTATTAACTACTCCTTATGGAAGAAAGGTTAAATCTCACAAGAAAGAGCCAGAGACACATAAAACGTTTTAAGTTGTGGCAGCAAGCAAAACAGTTCCTTCTTTTAACAGCTCAAAGATAACAGTTCTAATAGAACTGTACTTCTGTCCCTGGAAATATTACGAGGTTTACCTTTTCCTGCTCGAGATCAACTCCTAGATCCCTGCACATTTTCAGAAAGTGGGAAAACGAAGACTGATCTAGAAGGATATATGCTTTGACTTGCCGCTGGCTACAAGCTTCCAAGAGGTCTTTGAAGATATCGGTATCTGTGAAGGAATCCATAACCAGGGCAATCATCTGCAACAAGTTTCAGAGGAAATCATTAGGCTGCTTCCACAGTATCCCAAAGGAGAAATGAGAAATCTGACTTTCAATTTAAATACTTCTCCACTCCCCACACCTTTTTCCTGGTGACTACACATGGTACAGTCCTATGCAATACATTCTTCTGTTGTTCAGAGAACCAATAAGACACTTAAAAGACATGAAAGAAAGAGAAGAGAAAGGAAAAATAACTCTGAATAGGCTAAAGACCTTGGATGAGGATAGCATTTTGATAGGATGATTACAGGCTACAGTACACCAAGAAACATCACTTCTTGCTACAATCACTTGTTCACGTAGACAGAACCCACTGTTATTTGTCCCTATTTTGGTGTTGCTTATTTATAGTAGATAACACCATTTAGGATTTTTTATCATCCCCTCGTGGAATTTTCTTTTTTAAGATAATTTCATCCACAATTTCAGTGGAGGAATTCAAAGCTCCATTGCCAGGGCCGGGCTGTGTGGGTGCATTAGGCACAAGCAACCCACCTGGAAACCTATTGTGGAGAGCCTCCTTTATCTACTTCAAAAATCAGAGCTCTTTATCACACAGCTTCACCTTCAAGGTACAGTTAAACAAATCCGAGCGTTTCTGACTTTTCCCCCCACCCCTGAAGCACGCAGGAGGCTGCCATCTCCCCGAGAGCTCACACAAAAGGCAGGACGAGGCGTTTCGCTGTCGGCGTGACGGGCACACGGCGCTGACCGCGGGGCCGCCCCGCTCGGAGCGTGCTCGGACCGTCCTCGCAGCCGCCGCCCGCACCCACCTGCCGCGCGGAGCGGATCTGGCGCCGCACCGCCTCCTTGCAGCCGTACAGGCTGTCCCCGCCGCCCGGCTGGAAGTGCGCTTCCA